>NC_073645.1:30909090-31212121 GCF_029407905.1 Bubalus kerabau
GACTGCAGCCCACCAGGCTCCTCCATCCATGGGATTTTCCAGACAAGAGTACTGGAGTGGGGTGCCATTGCCTTCTCTGTATACTAACACATATATATGGAATTTAGAAAGATGGTAATGATGACCCTATATGCAAGACAGCAATAGAGACACAGATGTATAGAACAGTCTTTTGGACTCTGTGGGAGAAGGTGAGGGTGGGATGATTTGAGAGAATAACACTGAAACATGTATATTATCATATGTGAAACAGATTGCCAGTCCAGGTTCGATGCATAAGACAGGGTGCTCAGGGATGGTGCACTGGGATGACCCTGAGGGATGTGATGGGGAGGGAGGTGGGAGGGGGGTTCAGGATGAGGAACACATGTACACCCATGGCTGATTCATGTCAATGTATGGCAAAAACCACTACAGTATTGTAAAGTAATTACTCTTCAATTAAAATAAATAAATTAAAAAATTAAAAAAAAACATGTTTTCAAAGTTTTAACACTAAATGAAATTTTATGGAACTTAAAGAGAAATTGGTTTGCTTCTCTTATAGTTAAATTAGAAGGCTAAGAGTTAAAGAGAAGCAGGGTCAAGTCCAGGCTCAGCTGCTGACCCCACATATGATTTTGAACAAGTCATATACACCCTGTGAGCCTCAGGCTGCCCCTCATCTATAAAATAAGAATACTACTGGGACTTCCCTGGTGGTCCAGTGACTAAGACTCCATTGCCCCCATTGCAGGGAAACCAGGTTCATTCTTTTGTCAGAAACTAGACCTCACATGCCACAACTAAAGGTCTCACATACCACAAGTAAAGATCCCAAATGCCATATCCCAATTTGAAGGTCAAAGATTCTGCATGCCTCAACCAAGACCCAGCACAGCCCAATAAATAACTAGAAGAACACTATCCTGCCACATTATTTCAGAGTCTCTGGAGATTCATACTGGGGAGAAAATTTCAAAGTGTATTAAAAATCTAAAAGCACAACTTATGGCATTATTATTTTATATTTGCTTCCTTATAATCCTATTATATACTATTGTCTGCTGATATAGTTTCTAAAATCAGTAAGAAAGTGAGTCTTTATCATTATAGTAGTTTTATAACTTCATAAGTGAAGAGGAGCATTTTGAACCAACTAATTTACCTTTCAATTTCCATTCTCTTCTTACTTATCACTATTATTATATTTGCTCAGTAAAAATAAATTTTGTAACTAGCCAAATGGAACAAAGTTCTTATGGATTAAGTGTTATGCCCCAAAAAATGTTTTACTTTTACTCAAATTATTATTTTTTCAGTTATTACTCATTGGCAAACAGGGATATCCTAATGGCTTTCTTCATACTGGTCTTTCATTTATATTCCTTGGTACTATTTCTCCTGAAACTTTTCCACTACAAGCTAAGCAGTCCTGAAATTCACTTTTCCTTTGAAGAAACTTTACTGCCTCCCAAACATTTCCAGTCATCTTCAGGGCTTTCTTCCTCTGTACTTCTAGATAAGAACAGGATATTGATTTATAGTGAGTCTTCATCCACCGCTGTGAAGAAACAAAGTGAAGTGCTACGTCTTGTGAATAATTACTTTAGAAAACCAACTGAAAATGTAGCAGGATAAAGCAATGGAATTCGTGCTTCCTCTCATTCATTTTGACAGTTGCAGGAATCCAAGTCCAATTGTGCTGCTATTAAAACTACAGGCAGAGCTGGCAAAAAGGAAAAGACATGTTACTGTCAAAGCAACTCTCATTGCAGCTGAAAGACCATTAAATTTTGCCTGAGTAGAGCACCAAGCTACTTTCCATGTTCGTGGCAAATTAATGACTAGGAAGGGAATTCTGAATGATTTTCCATGTATGACCATTGAATAAATAAATAATCCACTAACAGCTGTTATGCACAGACATCATGTTTCCATTGATACCCATCTGCAATTCTTCCAGGCTGACATTTGTTCTCAGGTCAGGACTCCCTCTAGCCAGGGACAAAAATTTTCTAGAGCCTCGAGATGTAGGAAAGGAACAAGCAAAGCTTATCTTTGTCTTTGACTCTCTTGGGCACAAGTTTAGGATAGAAAAATAATTAAAAGTGTTCTGCAAAGATGAGATGAGAAACTATGATGAAAAAGAAGTAAATAGTGCTGCAAATAAAACTATTACAAAATATTACAAAATAAATATGTCTAAATTTAACAAATTAACATAAAGATTACATACAAATTAACATACATATATTATTAACATAAATATAATAATATTTCTGAAGACCTGAGTTAATGATCAAAAACACTTAAATGTTTAAAATTAAAATCTATAAATTATTAAATATTTTCAGAGAGTAGGGATACAGACAAGCAGCAATGGGGTGAGAAATTGTTGCTTCTGATAAAAAATACACAGATTTCTTTTTACTATGCCATGTCTTACTCTGACAAGTATAATTATTAAATATACTATAAAATATGGCTATAAAATAAAAGTGATTTTAGATAGAATGTGAACTAGGTTAATTAACTGATATAATAAATATTCATGCTTATTTTCTGAGAAAAAAATAATAATATAGCAAGGTCAAAGTTTATTGCTCCATTTTTCAAGTAAAAAAAATGAGATTCAAAGTCAGTGAGAAAATCCTCCAAGATTACTCATAAGTCAAGGACCTGATGATGAGGAGAAAACCCAGATTCCTGACTCAGAGGTCAGCATTCTTCCCATCTTCTGCTCACCCGACAAAGGGTATATTCACAAAGACCAGTAGGAGAGGCAAATGACTATAAAGCAAACAACAGGAAAAGAAAGCTATTTTTACCCATAGAAACACTGACCTCAGATTTAAAACAGATTGAAAATACAAACTGATTGAATATTGTTCTAAGATTTTTTTATGTATATGCATACTTTATTATAAATACTATTTTTCTACATTTCAAGAAAATCAGAAACTTCTCTAAGATTTTTCAAAAATAATGCGTAAATAAGCCATTGAGCCACAACATGATAAGACATCAGACGTGAGTGGGACAAGTCCTAATGCTGTAAGGGTGCCGTTCCATCTGTCATCTCTGACAGAAGGAGAGTATTGGGATCAGTGAACCATAGTCAGGTGTGCAGTAATGCCAAGATTCAGGGAGCAGTAGAGCCAAGGAATATATGTCTCTTACTAAAGTGGGACCAGAGGAAAGGATTAAGAAGGATGCAGACCAGAACATGAACAGATAAACAGCAGGGCGGACCTAGCAGCCCAGGCCACTCTCCTATCATTCATCATAGCTTTCTTACTGGAGAAGAGGGGCATCCATTCCATTCGGAGCTTTTCTGACTATCATGATTTCTGTGAAATGTAAAGCCTGTTCCATCGAGCTGTCTGCAGTGATGCTTGAATAGCCTCTCCTTGGAGATTAATTCAGAATATGACTGTGCATTAGTTATTCTCTCTCTCTCACCCTCCCTTCCTCCTTCCCTTTCCCTCAATGGAAATGAGTCTTTGGTGGGCAAGTCAGAGTTTAGATCTCTTGTGCTCTGTGTCCGACCCCCATCTTGTCTCTGTGCTTTTCTGCCCTGGGTTTGTAAACCTCTGTGCAGCTTATGCTTTTAAAAATAATTTTATTTTTAAAAATAAATAAAATGATGAATGATTTTTTTGGATGAAAAGTAACATGGAAGTAGAAATAAGAGTTTAGATAAGCCATTCCCCTGCAATCCACTTTGTTACCCTGTTGCTGAATACAGGGGAGGGGGAAGTTGGGGAGCTGTTGTGGAAATGATTCTGCAGTTAAAAAAAGGAAGAAAAGATAATTTTGATTATCAGAATGGTACACAGAAACACACACACACACACACACACACCCCTCATGTCCCATTTCCAAGGTCCCCACCCTAAGTGAAGTGATCTGACCCTTCTTTTCAATGGAGGACTCAGTTAATCATTCAGCAGATTACAATAGCCCATCTCCCCTGATATGGTATCTATAACTGTGGTTTGGTCTAATTCTAAAACATAAAATGGAGTGTCTGTGTATGTGTGTGTGCGTGTGTGTGTGTGCATGCGTGCACGTGTGTGTGCATGCGTGTGTGCTGGGAGCAGTGGGGGTGAAAAAATTAGTAAATACACTATGTACTTCAGTACGAAGTATCATTCCTCTCTGATGCAGGTCGTCACCCCTTTGTATTTTCATAACCTCTGTCAGCATCTGCTGTCTTGAGATCCACACTGGAAATTAAAGAAGGAGGGGAGAAAGTTCCAGAGTTTTCACGGGCAAAGTCAGAGGTGAAAAATAAAGCAAGAGACTATGAACTTTTCACAGGAGATCTATCTGGAACAGGAAAAAGCACCACTTTTCTTCTATCTCCTGGCATCCTGGGGGTGACAGTTATGCAAAGACCGAGTTTGAGATGTAGGAATGTGCAGAGGGGCAAGATGGGGCCACCAGCAGAAAGCAGAGGCCAGAAAGAAAGAGAGGAAGGCATAGAAAACATAAGGAGGGGTAGATATGGATATAGAGAGGGAGAGACAGCTATCAACCACACTGCTGCAGACAAAGGCAGACCCAAACTCAGGGATGTTCAGAGGCCCCAGAGTTAGGGGTGACTTTTAATTCACCTCAGTCATTCTTATCACACCTTCCTGGTGTTTGAAATATCCTTGTTTCATCTGTATTATTACTGTTCTTGATATTTTCTTTAAATCAGATTATTTAAATACTTTTTAAGTAAACATTTTAGTAGGACCACCTAAGAGAAGCCAGTATCACTTTTAAAAGACCCAGAGGGATGGGATGGGGAGGGAGGTGGGAATGGCAGATTCATGTCAATGTATGGCAAAGCCAATACAATATTGTAAAGTAATAAATAAATAAATAAAAAGAAAAAAATTAACAACTGGAGTAACAACACTACAAACTATATGATGACATTCCAGCTAAGTTGCTGCCCATAGGAGGCTCGGAGTTTCAAGTTTTTTGTTCTTGTTATCAAAAAAAGAAGAAGGAAGGAGGAGGGGTACAGGTTGTTTTCACATTTTGCTTATTGTGATAATGCTACTATGATAGCTGGTGTACAAACATCTGTTTGAAATTCTGCTTTCCATCCTTTTGATTACATATCTATTTCCTTTATGGGTCATAATATTCTTTAACAACAACAACAAAAAAGAAAGCAGATAAAACTGTTTGAAAAAAAGACAATTGTTAAATATTGTGTCACCAGGACATACATCCTGTGACAGAAAGCACAAAGTAGCCACACAAAACTTGGGCATCCAGAATTACAGGAAGAATAAAAGGTATGGCACAGGCAAAAAGTCTAAATTAAGAGAGTGCGTATGTGTAATGCATTTGAAAACAAAGAGAAATTATGAAACACCTAGAATAAAGGATAGAATAGAGGGAAAATGAGATTACAGGGAAGGGTAAGGAAGTAATCCTACTCACTTATTGGCCTCATTAAGATTTTCAAATCTTCCAAATACCCACAAGTCATTACTTCACATCATTCAGTTCCCTTAATTCAAATGTCGCAGTCACATTTTCACAAACAGGTAACTCTCACTAGCTTCTAATTTTTATGTTGTTTTATTTTTTCTTCATAGTGTTTATAGACCTTATATATGCATTTGTGTTTCTCCACCTTGGAATGAAAGACAGAGACTGTGCCCTTTATTTCACTGACACATCTCAGGACCAAGGACAGCAACACATAATAAGTGAGCCATAAATATTGGTGGAAAATAGATGGCGAAACAGTGGAAAGAGTGTCAGACTTTATTTTTGGGGGCTCCAAAATCACTGCAGATGGTGACTGCAGCCATGAAATTAAAAGACGCTTACTCCTTGGAAGGAAAGTTATGACCAACCTAGATAGCATATTCAAAAGCAGAGACATCACTTTGCCAACAAAGGTCCATCTAGTCAAGGCTATGGTTTTTCCTATGGTCATGTATGGATGTGAGAGTTGGACTGTGAAGAAGGCTGAGAGCCGAAGAATGGATGCTTTTGAACTGTGGTGTTGCAGAAGACTCTTGAGAGCCCCTTGGACTGCAAGGAGATCCAACCAGTCCATTCTGAAGGAGATCAGCCCTGGGAGTTCTTTGGAAGGAATGATGCTAAAGCTGAAACTCCACTACTTTGGCTGCCTCATGCGAAGGGCTGACTCATTAGAAAAGACTCTGATGCTAGGAGGGATTGGGGGCAGGAGGAGAAGGGGACAACAGAGGATGAGATGGCTGGATGGCATCACTGACTTGACGGACGTTGAGTCTGAGTGAACTCCAGGAGTTGGTGATGGACAGGGAGGCCTGGTGTGCTGCAATTCATGGGGTCGTAAAGAGTCGGACACGACTGAGCGACTGAACTGAAATGAACTGAAATATTGGTGAAATTAATGAATGAAGGTGTTCATTTACTAGCTTACTAGCTTTATTACCTTAAATAAATTATTTTCTTTCCTAAATTCAGGTACCTCCTCTGTGTAGTCATGTGCATCGAGTACTATGTGCATGAAGTTACATAGTTCAGGGAATATAATGGAATATACTAAGTGTCCAAAAAGCATTAGCTTATAGAATTTATAGAAAGGGAGATAAGTATCACAAAAAAGATACAGGAGACTAAATATAGAAAAATAAAACAAAACTACCCATTCATTATTTCTATTTTAATAAGCATTCCTTCTTTGTTTTAGATAAACAAAAGGAAGCAAAACAAAACAAAACCAACAACACAAATCTTAGACTGACTCTCAGGAAAAGATACTGAAATAATACGACTTAGGTTGATGTTCTGCACAATTAGAATTTAGACTTTTGTTTCATAGAACCAAGTATTAGACAGTTCCGACATAAATTGTGTTTTCTCACAATTATCTACCAGTTTATACATTCTCAGGAGTGAGTGAGGGTGTGCATATGTGTTTGTGTGTGCTGTGTATGTAAAAAAACATACACATCAAAACACACAGTATAGATATGATGCATGTAGAGTAAATAAAAGCAACATGACTCAGGTGAGTATACTAGTCAAGAAGTACACTAGCTAATCTCTGGTTCACTTATAGCCCATCTAGAGGTCTAGAATCATCAGAAAAATTAAGACATTTGAAGGGATTTTTTTCATCCACCCCCCCCTAAAAACTTTACTCTTTACTCTTGGATATTGAAAATAAAGTTATAGATTATACTAGTGCTTGTTTCTAATTTAGTGAAAAACAAAAATCAATACAGACTTGATGAACATGAACCCTGGGGTACAAGAAAATCACATCATGCAGGTGTTAAAACACATATAAAGGTGGAGATAATAAGGTGTTTTAACTGTAGCTTTTGGCTTGGGACTGATAAAAGAGAACACTCTCCCACAGGAAAGGCTTTCGTTTCACACCTTCTCTGTGGAGCTGGTGATAATTCTGTGGCAGGTTTCAACGACTGTGACTCACTTTGCCAATTTCATGGCTACTCTTGGATCTAAAGAATAGAGGCTCAACATTCCTTTTAGAGCTTACTGAGTTTTCGTTGATTTCCTAATTTACTTATTAATAATTTATATCTTTCTACTTACAAGAGGAATCTTCAATGTTTGAAAGCACACTTGTTTTTATACCTTGCAGAGATGTTTTACCATACTCTTGGTTCTGAATGGGGGAAGAGTGAGAGTTACTTCTGTTGAGTTCCAGCAAAAGAGAAATCTGGATATGGTTAGGGGGAAAGGAAAGGGATTTTCATTACTATATCAAAATGAAAAAAAAAAACACATTTATTTTGAAAATTTGATTTTTTTTTCATTCCCATTTAAAACTACCACTGCAATAGTTATACACTAGGTCAGTGCTTCTCATAATTACATGATTGCTAGGATCGTGTGGGAATTTTGTTTCTAAACTGGCTTCCCAAGAACCACCTCCAGACCTTTTGCTATGAGTCTGGAGTCAAGTCTATGAGTCTTAATATTTAACAAGATAAGTCTGCTGAGCTGGGAACTGTATTTTGAGAAATCACATAGTAATCAAAACTTGCTGATTGATTTGTTAATATTCTGTGCATCACCTGCTAGTTAATTTCCTGTTCCTTTCTCCCACAAAGTCTAACCCCTATCTTCACTGTTTATGTAAGGAGGTTAAGCTGTTCACTGGGAAAGACCCCCATAAGACAAAAAAATCCATCCCTGCCTCTCTCAGCAATTAAATGACAGTGGTGAAAGTAACAGACACAGACTTAGAAAAAGAGACATAATGATATTGTTTCATTGTCTGAATGATTCAAGAAGATCCACATTCCAATTTACTGCAGATGCCCTTTTAACAGCTGAGGAAACTCTTTGGAAAGAAAAATGGACAAAGCCAATGTCAGAGTGGGAGAAGTAGGAAGAACACAAAATGTGTTGGTTCTGGGACAATGGTTGTTACAAGAGAAAATGATTATTCAGAAACTGTGTTAAATCACATATCATTGGAAAATAAGAAAGAAAGAAGCAGAAAAGATAGGTTTTGTCACCAAAGTCACAATGGGAAAGCCATTGAGATGTAAAAGATGAAAGAATCAAGGTGAAAACATAAAGATTTTGTTTCTCTTTACCACAGGCTATGTGGGAGGTGTGTGTGTGTGTGTGTGTGTGTGCGTGCACACGTGCACATGAGTGCATGTGCAATAAATGATCAGGAAAGGAGATTAGTGAATTCTCCATGCAGAGAACAAGGTGAGTCAGTGTTGATCAAAGGTTGATAACCAACATATGACCTCCATAATTAAACTTACTGTTCGTAAATCTGCATTAGAGAGCAGTTTCTCAGGTCACATGTATTAACTACATGTCATTCTAATTTCCAGTCCTCAGTAACTGCCACATCTTCTTGTTGCATCTCAAAATCAATTTGCAATTTAATGTTGTAGGATCTGCCAAAGAAGTTAGATTCTGTCACTAAAGCTGCAGTAAAAGTCATTAAATGTGTGAAGCACTAACAATCAAGATGAAGCATGAGGGTCTGATTTCATTTCTATCCACAATCAGGCTATGTGGGACAGAGGACCCAACCCAAGTGTGTGTGCACGTGTGTGTGTGTGCGTGTGTGTGCTTGTGTGTAATATACCCCTAGGAAAGGAGATTGACATCATCTACACAAAACAAGTTTAGTACTTATCAAAAGCGGCTACCAAACAGGTAACATCAAAAATGAAACCTGCTCTCTGTAAATTCCCTTTAACGAAGAAGTAGCTTCATTATCAGTTTCCTAAGAACATGTGTTAGCTCCATGTAGTTCTAATTTCCAGCTTTCAGTCACTCTCCAAGTCTTTTTTCTGCCATCTCAAATTCAGTTTGCAATTTAATGCCATGGGTTCTGCCAGTGATGTGGTCTTCCATGTCCTCAGTCCCATGGAAAAACATAAGCGCATTCTGTACAAGAACACTGTCCATAAAACACCAGTGGCATTATGCCATCACACTGAAAGAAAATCACATTTCATAAATTCTAAGTTTAATCTATATGTAAATTTAGCCAACATTCTTAAAAGAATAATAACTCACGAGTATTGATGTTTACACTGCATGGCAATGTTTTTTTTTACTGCTTTAAGTAATGATCCATATTCAAATAACATTGTTTTATTTTATAAAAATAAGCATTGGTTGTCTAAAGAGATGCAAACCCATCTCCTACTTTTAGGCAAAAACCAACAGCATGGAAGGTTTCCCAAGCTCACAGAGAACAGTGTGATACTAAACACAAAGTTACCAATTGTTAGTAATTTATGTTCAAATTCTACTAAGGAAATGTAAAAGTTTCCTCTGAATGCACACTTATTTTCCTAATAACAATATACTCTAAATCAACAACAAAAAGAAAAGCAACCAGTGATAACTGAAACATTAAGGTTGTTCACATACCGACTTATGTTTCAAGAACCAAACAAGAGATCTCTTTAGTGTTTGTATCTTAAGAGTCTAGCATACTGATTGTGAAGGAATGATACTGTTCACCAAGGAGCTTTTGATAAATGTTGGCTTTGTGGAGAAATCTCACCTTCTAGAGCAATTAGTAGAGTAACACCAACTACTGTAAGAAGTAATTGCCAAATTTTCTCTAACATAAAATATTAGAAACTTTTTTCTCATTTGCATAATCTTTTTATTTTCTTATTCATATAATGACAAGCCAACTTCTTATCAACTCAATGCCCTAGATTCCTTTCTTCTATGGCTCTAGCATCACCTAGGGCTTATTGTTCTCTGCCTAGGTGAGCCAAAGTGAAAAGATTTGACTTCTTCTTAGAAGCAGTCCAGTTCTGACAACATCACTTCCATTTACAATCCATTAGTCAGTACTAGTTATATATTTATACCTGGCATGCAATGTGCTCACTGGCTGACCAGTCGCTTCCCAAGAAAATAATCTCTGCTATAAAAGGGAGACTGAACACTGTGGCAGACATCCAGCCCTGACATAATGAGAATCACAAACTCCTGTCTAATATAATCCCTCTCAAGCATGCCTGTAGATCAACATCACCAAGACACTGGGTGTTGATTTTAAAATATAGATTTCCTGGCCTGTGAACAAAGACACTGTATTTTAATAAATATGGTAGGGTCCAGAAGTATCCTAGCCAGAACCACTGAGTTCCAATTCACCCTCTACCTCCAAATCAAAACACAACCATATCCACAATGAAATAACCACACTAGCCAGTAACATGACATTTACATCAAAATTCTGAGTTGATGATCCATGAATCTGCATTTTAATGATTATCTGGATGATAATAATGGCTGTGTGTGTGCATGTTAAGTCACTTCAGTCGTGTCTGACTCTTTGCAACACTTTGGATTGTAGCCTCCAGGCTCCTCTGTCCATGGGATTCTCCAGGCAACAATCACCAACTGGAGTAGGTTGCCATGCCTTCCTCTAATAATGACTAACTTACCCTTTTTTGACCATTTGCTAAGTGCCATTAAGTGCTCTTAAGACTTTATATAAACCAACTTATTAACATTTTCTCATGTAATCTTCAAGAAATTCAATACAGTAACCATTATCTCCATTTTACAGAGAAAAAAATTAGTGCAGCACAGAGGCTAAGTTGCTCGTTTATTCTAGAAAGTGTCCAAGTTGATTCAAAATAAGATAGTGGGAATTTCAGAGCTTCCATCTTCCTTACTACACTGTACCTAGGTGACTCTGACGCATCTTAAAGCCTGAAAAACTACTGAGTTATGAGATAGATATGCAAGGGTTTCTGGTATGAGTAGTCTGAAGGACTCCTTATGAAATACTTGATTTTTATAATGTTCCTTACTTTTGCTTTCAAACTTACAGTCCAGACATCTGTTCTTAACTCCTTATCTGTATATTCAAATACCTTTTCTATATGTCTCAGTCCAGCCCTTGAGATCCTAGAACAAATTCAGAAAATTACCTGCTCATTTCTCTTTCTCTAGTGCCCTCTGCCAACTTCCACACAGTTGAGCAGTTCTGAAAACCTGGCAATCATCCTGATACCTCTCGTTCCCTCATCATCAACCTTCTTGGCAATCGATAACTGATCTCTGTCACTCTCCCTATTAAATCATCCACAAATGAACTCTCCCTTTTTGGATCCACAGCATTTCCGTCATTATGATTATCATCAGTTTCACTGTCATGATCCTCCTCCTCCTTATCATTGCCATCATCATCATCTCTCAAAACATCTGCAGGGTCCTAGCATCTTTTCACCCACTCATTTCCTCCACGCAATTATTCTGTGTGACAAGAGTGATACTTTCAAACCACAATGGCTGATGCCCCAGATCCTTAACATTTCCAGGAAAACCCCACATGCACCATCCTTCCTACCTCACGGCCTCAGCTCAAACTGTTTTCCCTCCATCCTTATACACCAGGCAGGTGTTTGTTATGTGCCACTCCCACCACATTTCTTTAACTTCACATTTTCACAAGAGTCCCTTTGTCTAGAATGTTCCCATTAGAGGAGCATAAATTACTGAATAACCCCAGGGCTCAGCTGTCTCATCTATGAAATGGGAATATAACAACTTTAGATTAGAGTTGAATTTAAAATTAGGTTAGAATTGAACACCTTTAGATTGCAATAAATTTCTGAAATATGCTCAAACATTTTAGATATTCTCTAATATTCATCATAAGAAAACATGTTAAATAATATAGCCCTTCCTTTCCACCATTTCGATGGTTGTAATTTTATAGAATTTCAAGGTTAGACATATCCTTTAAAGATGTGTTTATTTTATTTCAGATATTCATTACAATTATCACAAATCTTTCTGTGAAGCATTCTCCTTGCAATTTTTAATTACTGTCTATTTAACAATATTCTTTAGAATACTGCAATTTTTCAAGTGTGGTATTGGATAGCTATAATTTTCAAAATTACTACTTTGTTCTACAATCTATTTAGTGAGTTAGTAAAAACAATTAATGGAATTTACATACTTTCACTGGCCCTGACAGGAATAAAAAAGAAGATTCTAAAAAAATGAACAACTAAAGGAGCATTAATTAGCATCCAATTTGTAAGAGCAGAGTGCAGTGCTCAATAATTTGAAAAATAATTGAATTTTATATTGATGTATAAGGTAAAAAGCATAGCCACGTTCTTGCTGAGATAAGATTAATATTACCTTAATAAAAGCTCTTAAGAATGTTAATTTGTTGAAGTAACAAATATATATTACTTATAGTATCATATGTTTCTGAAATACAGAACTAGAAGTAGAGAAAGAGAGAAGGAAAAACCTGAGCAAATTCTGACAAATGAACGATAGCGAGCTCTGGATTAAGGAGTTTATATGATTTTTTTGCAATTTTTTTCTGCAACTTCTTTACACATTTGAAATTATTTCAGAATAACATTTGTGGATTCTGAATGCAGAATTTTTATCAACATTCTCATAAGTAAAAATTATTTCATGCCATTTTAAATGGCTTCCCTGATACCTCAGTTGGTAAAGAATCTACCTGCAATGCAGGAGATCCTGGTTTGATTCCCTGGACAGGAAGATCTACTAGAGAAGGGATAAGCTACCCACTCCAGTATTCTTAGGCTTCCCTTGTGGCTCAGTTGGTAAAGAATCTGCCTGCAATGTGGGAGACCTGGGTTAGATCTCTGGCTTGGGAAGATCCCCTGGGGAAGATCTCCACTCCAGTATTCTGGCCTGGAGAATTCCATGGTCTGTATAATCCATGGGGTCACAAAAGAGTTGAACTTGTCTGAGCCACTTTCACTTTACAGTTTAAAAAACTGCATCTTGTCTCTGAAGCACATTCATCTCTGTCCCATTTTCTTCCAGCTGTTTAATAGTTAAAGTTTTAATTTATTATTATCTTATCCATTTTCTTTCACTAGAATATGTTTGTGAGGCTAAGGATTTTTTTCCCCATTTTATTGGCAATGGTACCTCTAGCACCTTGAATATTGCTTCATTATATAACAGACATCCCAAAACTATTTTGAATAAATGAATGGATGGATAAATGAATTCAAGATAGGGTGGTAATAACAGGATCAGCATACCATATTTAGATTATGCATACATATGAAGCGCTTAGCAGAGTACTTAAGCACTTGATAAAAATAAATGATTTTCACCAAGTAGTTCAGTGTGGCTAGAGTTCCTGCTGTGCAGTAGTAAGAGATTAGCCTGAATGTACAGCAACAGACTGGTTCAGATTTGGGAAAGGAGTACGTCAAGGCTATATTTTGTCACCCTGTTTACTTAATTTATATGCAGAGTACATTATGTGAAATGCTGGGCTGGATGAATCACAAGCTGGAAACAAGACTGCCGGGAGAAATATCAATAACCGCAGATATGCAGATGACACCACCCTTATGGCAGAAAGCTAGAAGGAACTAAACAGCCTCTTGATGAAGGTGAAAGAGGAGAGGGAAAAAGCTGGCTTAAAACTCAACATTCAGAAAACTAAGATCATCGCATCTAGTCCCATCACTTCATGGCATATAGATGGGGAAACAATGGAAACAGTGAAAGACTTATTTTCTTGGGCTCCGAAGGCACTGCAGATGGTGACTGCAGCCATGAAATTAAAAGACACTTGCTCCTTGGAAGAAAAGCTATGACAAACCTAGACAGCATATTAAAAAGCAGAGCCATTACTTTGCAAACAAAGATCTGTACAGTCAAAGCTATGGTTTTTTCTAGTAGTCATGTATGGGTGTGAGAGAGGGACCATAAAGAAGGCTGAGTACCCAAGAACTGATGCTTTCAAACTGTGGTGTAGGAAAAAGACCCTTGAAAGTCCCTTGACTGCAAGGAGAGCAAACCAGTCAATCCTAAAGGAAATCAGTCCTGAATATTCACTGGAAGGACTGATGCTAAAGCTGAAGCTCCCATACTTTGGCCACCTGAAGTGAAGAGGTGACTCAATGGAAAAGACCCTGATGTTGGAAAAGATAGAAGGCAGGAGGAGAAGGGGGCAGCAGATGACAAGATGGTTGGATGGCATCATCAACTCAATGAACCTGAGTTTGAGCAAGCTCTTGGAGATGGCAGAGGATAGGAAAGCCTGGTATCCTGCAGTCCATGGGGTCTCAAAGAGACAGACATGACTGATCAACTGAACAACAACAAGCAACAGCAACATGGATGGACCTAGACATTATCATACTAAGTGCAGTAAGCCAGACAAAGAAAGACAAATATTATATGTTTTCCGTTATATGTGGAATCAAAAAAAAATTATACAAATGAACTTATATACAAAATATAAACAGACACAGAAAACAAGCTTATGGTTGACAAAAGGGAAAGCAGGGGAGGGATAAATTAGTTTAAGATGAGTATATATATACTCTACTTGGTTGAGATACAGATAATCACCAAGGACCTACTGTATAGCATAGGGAACTACACTCAATATTTTGTAATAGCCATCTAAGGGAAAAGAATCAGAAAAAAAAAGCTATATATGTATAACTGAATCACTTTGCTATATACCTGAAACTAGCACAACATTGTGAATCAATTACACTTCAATTTTTAAAAAATCTATACATAGGGGAAAAAAAGAGATATAAGGCTGAGGCTGTAGACAAGGGTCATGTCAAGAAGTGGCTTGTGGCTCATTGTAAGAAACTTGTATTTTTCCATAGCCAATGAGGAGTGGTTTAATCAGATATATTTTAATGAATTTCTCTGTTATGGACTGAATTGTTTTCCCCCAAATTCATATGTTGGATTCTTCATTAATCCCTAGTACCTTCAGAATGGGACCTATTTTGGAGATAGTGTCTTCACAGTTAATGTTATAAATAAGGTTATCAGGGTGTGCTGAAATCTGATGTGACTAATGTCCTTATAGAAAGAGGATATTCAGAAACAGACTCACATACAGGGATTATTATATCATGTGTATACATCATGTGAACATGAATAAAGCCATCGACAGCCCAAGGAAAAAGATCTAGAACAGGTCTTCCCCAACAGTCCTCAGATGGAACCAACCCTGCCAAAGTTGGGTTTCAGACTCTAGCCTCTAAAACTGTAAGACAATAAATTTCAGGGTTTTTTGTACAATAGTAAAAGATGTTTATCAGTTTTCACAATCAATAGCCAGACAAAATTTAAAAGATAATTACAATTTCAAGCCATAACAGGAACATGATTCACCTAACAATATAGAATAATTACATAAAATATGGGGGGTCAAACAGTGTGATGTGGTAAGTAGAAGTGCATATATGCACATGTTTTCATCCACCCAGCCAGTCTATGTCTTTTGGTTGGTGTGTTTAATCCATTTGCATTTAAGATAATGATCAATATATATGATCCTATTGAGGTTTTCTTCATTGTTTTGGGTTTATTTTCTGTATTCAGCACTACCAAACCAGCTTTACAACAAATGCTAAAGGAACTTCTCTAGGCAGGAAACACAAGAGACGGAAAAGACTTACAGTATACTTCAGTTTTTATAAGTAGCCTAGTTCGTGGCACTTTGGGTACTACGCCAGGACATCCCTAGGAACTAATATAAACCTTCTGGCCGTTATTAGGGGGATGAGTGGAAGGAGTGAGTGACTAGAACCGGGCAAGTTACTCAACCCTTCTGAGCTCCAGTTTCCTCACTTGTAATATGGAAATGACACTTGATAACCAAATCTCATGATTCTACATGAAAGAGAAAATGTAAAAATGTGTAAGAGGATGTGATGATAAATATAGAGGAACACAAAGAGTTATTCATTGGGATGTCTTAGAATATTCATCACAAGAAAGCTTCTCCTTTTCCTAAAGAGAATTTCGCTCCTTGGTATCATTTCCAGTGGCTAACAGACCATCAGTGAATGTGATATGGATAAAGAATGATATCTCTATGGTCAAAATGCATTTTTCTCCTGCAGAACCTGTGAAATGTGAAAAAGTCTGTCCTGAAAAATAACTGGCAGTGAAAGTGGGAGCAACCAGTCATCCTGCTCTTGAGTGGACACATATGATTGAAGGGACTGATGGATGAAGGAAACTGCCCCAGGGAGACAAGATCCTTAAGAAACCCTGTGGGCACAGGGGACTCAGCTCAATGTTACATAGCAGCCTGGATGGGAGGGACGTTTGGGGAAGAATGGATACATGCATATATAAGGCTGAGTCCCTTCACTATTCACCTGAAACTATCACAACATTGTTAATCAGCTATACTCCAATATAAAACAAAAATGTAAAAGTAAAAAAACCTAGCGGCCCTTGATGGTCTGAGAGCCAGTGAACCTTATTGTTTTATATAAATGAGCCGTGGTGCTTACAGCTTGATGTAGCATAACAAATCAGGACTTTAATCTTCATTTTCAAATTAAACTAATGCAGGCAAGCCTTCCCTTTCCCATATCAATTAGCACCCTACAATTAAGTCCTTAATGGAGTTTCAATAGCTGAATACTCTTTCTTTTAAGGAAAGTAAATTGTTGACAGCTCACTTTTAGGTTAAAATTTGTTAGCCTTTTACCTAAATTGTGACCTTGAATGGCTGAGTATTGAAATACTTGAAGAGAAGTGTTTCATATGTTTATCTCTGATGCAGAACAAGACAAGGCAACATCAGCAAGAAAAGATTTGGGTTATGAAAGGATCATAAGAACCTGAGTCTCTTAATATGCATGTAAGTTCCAAAGATGCAGGACTATGTCTTATTTAAATATTTCCTCAAAAGACATTAAATGTGAGGGTTATTTTAGTATTCCTATCTCAGAATTACATGATAGAAACATACATGTAGATCAATAGGGAATATTTGAATATAAAGAGAAAAGCAGAGGGAAAATGTAAAGAAAGAAATTAGCCTCTGTCACTTCAAGTCTTTGCTGTCGATATCTTTATGCCTGAAACCTCCCTGCCCCTTACTGCCTAGGGTTCTTTCATTATTTCTATTTCTCTAATTACCATTCCATTAACATTTGTTCTCAAGATGGAATCTGATACTCCTGTGCTGAAGACTATAATTGATAAGTTAATTTAATGAGCACCCTAGAATCTTGAGAATTAAAATTTTAATTGAGCTGCTGCTAAGCCGCTTCAGTCGTGTCCGACTCTGTGCGACCCCATAGACGGCAGCCCACCAGGCTCCCTCGTCCCTGGGATTCTCCAGGCAAGAACACTGGAGAGGGATGCCATTTCCTTCTCCAATGCATGAAAGTGAAAAGTGAAAGTGAAGTCACTCAGTCGTGTCCGGACTCTTAGCGAGCCTATGGACTGCAGCCTACCAGGCTCCTCTGCCCATGGGATTTTCCAGGCAAGAGTACTGGAGTGGGGTGCCATTGCCTTCTCCATTAATTGAGCTAGACAGTTTTTGTTGTCACAAACGGGGATTGGTGGGTAGGATGTTCTTGCAACACTGAGGAGTAGCCAGTGCATCTGTTAAACATCCTACAGTTCACAAGGCAACCACCTCCCCAAAGAAGAAGGATGGGTAGGGTGGGGAGAAGGAAGGAAGAAGACAAGGAAAGAGAAGAGAACTATATGAGTGCAAATGTAAGTAAAGACAAGGTTGATGGGGTTGAGAAATTCCAGACCAGGGAAATAAAACACTAAGCAGTATAATTCTCAACATAATTGGCAGTGAGGAGAGTTAAGAAAGAATACTTGTTGAGAAGAAATTAAAGCTCTTCTTCACAAGAATCACAGTGTATAAAGACAATGGCATTCTCCCAGAGAGGCTGCCTAAGTAAGCAGCAGAACACAGATAGATCCTTGCCTTCAGAAAGAAGAGTCAGCATGGCAGAGCAAAGATCGCCAGTGTCTGAGCTTCCTGTGGCTATCAAAATCTGATTTCAGATTGCAGCACTGGTGTTGTTTTCAATGATGGCATTCTTGGCCTTGGAATCACACCTCTTCTCCCCCAATTTGCTATTTCCATCGTGCAAATCTTAGGTACTCTCTATCTCCATACTCTCCAATGTCACTTATTCAAGGGGCTTATGTAAGATTTCCATATCTTTTTAAGCATAAGCTGTCTCACCAATAAAATAGGAAGTAGTCAACAAAAATAAAAGCAATTCAAAGAGTGGGTTTCTGTAAATCTGAAACTTACTTGGAATAGAGAAACTGAGAATAGCATCTCAAACCTAGAATTTACTACCTATTTCATTTCGAGCTAATTGCTTAACCCTCAGTGCTCTCATTTTTTGGCTCAATTTCACTTACATCATCAGGGCATTCTGAGGATTTGATGGGGAAAAGGAAGAAAAACACTGAATTTGGGTCCTGCCACACTGAAAATGTTTAAGAAATCATGTTGCTTGTGGTATTGTTGTTGTTACCACTGGTAATGTTTTCTCTGGACAATTCTTATTTCTACCCATTCATTGATTCATTGATCAGCTCTTTTATTTGTTCATGAAGCATTTATTCTCTTGTTCATTTACTTGACCAAGATCTGGTAAGATCTTGACATGTTCTAGGCATTATACGTACAAGCTCCTTAGAATGTCTCTTTCTTTGTCACAAATACTTTCTTATGCTCTAAACTTGAAACCAGTAGGAGAGCCAGCTGATGTGGGGAATGAATGAAAGTAATCTCTCTGCACCTTATCTATTCTCAGATATCAAATCAAACCTTTCTAATCCACACTGGCTTCCTCTCAGCTCTATCTTTTTGTTTTGTTGCTTTGGTTGTTCTTTCTGGTGCTTACTTCAGCACAATGTGACATGCTTTATTGCAAAAAAGCTTTACCATGCTGGCTCACGTTAACAACCCTATTAAACCTGATTTAGGCAAAAGAAAAAGGCTTGAGAAAGGAAACCTAATGAAAGGAGAAAATAACACTGTGCCTTGGTATTAACAGGCTGTAATGACAGAAAATGTAAATCCTGAGATGGCCATGCCCCTCAAACACTTCTACCTCCACTCCTAATTTAAAAAAAAAAAAAAAAAAGGGTAGTCATTTGAACTTTATTGCTGCATAGGAAACAAGCACCAACAGCACACATTATTTCTCATGGTATGGCTCAGCTTTAAGTTTTTTGGGTTGCAGCCACTCTACATTGTGCTACAACCTTTGGTGAGTAGTCACTTGAGGTAGTCCTGATTCACAGGAGTTCATTCTGGGCACAGACTGAAGGGGTAAGAGATACCCAGGGAAAACTATTCTCAAGGAAATGACAGGACTAGAAGAGGATAAGTGGAAACACACCAGGTCTTTTAAGATCTAGACTTAGAAATGGAACTCTTTCACCTCTTCCCATGCTCCATAGACCAAAACAGGTCACAATACCAAGAACAAAGGCAAATAGACATGAAAAATACACTCCTCATTTTTCAGAAAGAAGTGGAAATATACAATACAAAAATGGAAAGGAGAGGAAAGAGAGAAGGAAAAAAATATCAAGGAAGGGACAAAGAACAGAGGCCAATAAAATGACCTTTCACATAACAGATGGGTTGCAATGACTTGGGAAGGCCCAACTGATATAGCTCAACATGTCAGCCCAGGCCACTATCGATTTGTTTCATTAGATCAACAGGAAATAGCAGGTTAGTTTATAGGTTTCAAAATGGAAGAGCTTCTCCAAACAGCTCTAATCTGAAGAATAATAACTTCTCTTGTTGTTTCAGTTAATATTTTTGCTGAAAACCTTTCTATAAAGTGGAAATAATCATACTCCTTAATTGACAGGCTACACACAGAACTAAATAAGACCATGCATAAGCAATTCTTAACATAGAGCATGACATATCATAAGTTCTGGATAAATGTTAGCCAATAAAAACAATGATTAATGAAATAGAAACATTTATTTAGCATGCATTTTATAAGCACCTAAGACAGTGATAGACTCTGCCAGAGATAGTACACTTCTGCTCTCAGAAGGCATTTTCCAAAATTAGAAGGGGCGCCCACATCTTTCCCTCTACAGGATGTCCATACCAAAGAGAACAGTAACTGATGTTTCTGTTCCTCAGGACAGACTGCAAAGACTCTTGTTTCTTAAATGATGGATATTTTCTCTCAGGCAGTAGCCTTGAAAAGAAACCTTGCCAGTAGTTACCTGATCAGACAATGAAAACACAGCAACATTCAAAGCTTCTCCAGTATACTTCCCCTTTCACATACAGACTTCCCTACTCTGGGCCTCAGTGTACCTTGGATCACATGTTGACAACGTTTCTCCCTTCACCTAAACATTTTTTCCCTACAGGTTCCTCACCAATCATGTTACTCACTCTTTTATCTTGTACGTTTTTGTATTTGGTAAAAGTTATCATACTGTGTGTACTTCTCTGCATTTTGATTTTAGAAGGTTTTGGAGACTTAGCTAATTTGATATGTGCTGTATTAGTACAGTTATATTAATAATCATATAGCTTTTTATTTTGTGACTCTATCACAATTTATTTATTACCTTTGATGCTGGAAAGGTGCTTTTAATTTTTAGATGTTTTTAATTTTTTCCCAATCACATACAATAATATAAAGGGCATTTAAGTATACATCTTCTTTTTCACATGTGTGAAAATTTCTTCAAGGTTTGTACCTAGCAAATAATTACTGGGTTAAAAAGTCTATAAAAAGAAATCAAAAGCTTTACAGACAAGCAAAAGCTGAGAGAATTCAGCATCACCAAACCAGCTCTCCAACAAATGCTAAAGGATCTTCTCTAGACAGGAAACACAAAAAGGGTGTATAAACTCAAAACCAAAACAATAAAGTAAATGGCAATGGAATCATACTTATCAATAATTACCTTAAACGTAAATGGGTTGAATGCCCCAACCAAAAGACAAAGACTGGCTGAATGGATACAAAAACAAGAACCCTATATATGTTGTCTACAAGAGACCCACCTCAAAACAAGGGACACATACAGACTGAGAGTGAAGGGCTGGAAAAAGATATTCCACGCAAATAGAGACCAAAAGAAAGCAGGAGTAGCAATACTCATATGAGATAAAATAGACTTTAAAACAAAGACTGTGAAAAGAGACAAAGAAGGACACTACATAATGATCAAAGGATCAATCCAAGAAGAAAATATAACAATTATAAATATATACGCACCCAACATATATTTAAGCACTGCAATATTTAAGACAAATACTAACAAGTATGAAAGGGGAAATTAACAATAACACAATAATAGTAGGAGACTTTAATACCCCACTCACACCTATGGATAGATCAACTAAACAGAAAATTAACAAGGAAACACAAACTTAAAATGATACAATAGAGCAGTTAGACCTAATTGATATCTATAGGACATTTCACCCCAAAACAATGAATTTCACCTTTTTCTCAAGTGCATATGGAACCTTCTCCAGGATAGATCACATCCTGGGCCATAAATCTAGCCTTGGTAAATTCAAAAAAATTGAAATCATTCCAAGCATCTTTTCTAACCACAATGCAGTAAGATTAGATCTCAATTACAGGAGAAAAACTATTAAAAATTCCAACATATGGAGGCTGAACAACATGCTGCTGAATAACCAACAAATCACAGAAGAAATCAAAAAAGAAATCAAAATGTGCATAGAAATGAATGAAAATGAAAACACAACAACCCAAAACCTGTGGGACACGGTTAAAGCAGTGCTAAGGGGAAAGTTCATAGCAATACAGGCACACCTCAAGAAACAAGAAAAAAGTCAAATAAATAACCTAACTCTACACCTAAAGCAACTAGAAAAGGAAGAAATGAAGAACCCCAGGGTTAGTAGAAGGAAAGAAATCTTAAAACTTAGAGCAGAAATAAATGCAAAAGAAACAAAAGAGACCATAGCAAAAATCAACAAAGCCAAAAGCTGGTTCTTTGAAAGGATAAATACAATTGACAAACCATTAGCCAGACTCATCAAGAAACAAAGGGAGAAAAATCAAATCAATAAAATTAGAAATGAAAATGGAGAGATCACAACAGACAACACAGAAATACAAAGGATCATAAGAGACTACGATCAGCAATTATATGCCAATAAAATGGACAACGTGGAAGAAATAGAAAAATTCTTAGAAAAGTACAACTTTCCAAAACTGAACCAGGAAGAAATAGAAAATCTTAACAGACTCATCACAAGCACAGAAACTGAAACTGTAATCAGAAATCTTCCAGCAAACAAAAGCCCAGGTCCAGACGGCTTCACAGCTGAATGCTACCAAAAATTCAGAGAAGAGCTAACACCTATCCTACTCAAACTCTTCCAGAAAATTGCAGAGGAAGGTAAACGTCCAAACTCATTCAATGAGGCCACCATCACTCTAATACCAAAACCTGACAAAGATCCCACAAAAAAAGAAAACTACAGGCCAATATCACTGATGAACATAGATGCAAAAATCCTTAACAAAATTCTAGCAATCAGAATCCAACAACACATTAAAAAGATCATACACCATGACCAAGTGGGCTTTATCCCAGGGATGCAAGGATTCTTCAATATCCGCAAATCAATCAATGTAAGACACCACATTAACAAATTGAAAAATAAAAGCCATATGATTATCTCAATAGATGCAGAGAAAGCCTTTGACAAAATTCAACATCCATTTATGATAAAAACTCTCCAGAAATCAGGAATAGAAGGAACATACCTCAACATAATCAAAGCTATATATGACAAACCCACAGCAAACATTATCCTCAATGGTGAAAAATTGAAAGCATTTTCCCTAAAGTCAGGAACAAGACAAGGGTACCCACTCTCACCACTACTATTCAACATAGTTTTGGAAGTTTTTGGCCACAGCAATCAGAGCAGAAAAAGAAATAAAAGGAATCCAAATTGGAAAAGAAGAAGTAAAACTCTCACTATTTGCAGATGACATGATCCTCTACATAGAAAACCCTAAAGACTCCACCAGAAAATTACTAGAACTAATCAATGACTATAGTAAAGTTGCAGGATATAAAGTCAACACACAGAAATCCCTTGCATTCCCATACACTAACAATGAGAAAATAGAAAGAGAAATTAAGGAAACAATTCCATTCACCATTGTAACGGAAAGAATAAAATACTTAGGAATATATCTACCTAAAGAAACTAAAGACCTATATATAGAAAACTATAAAACACTGGTGAAAGAAATCAAAGAGGATACTAATAGATGGAGAAATATACCATGTTCATGGATTGGAAGAATCAATATAGTGAAAATGAGTATACTACCCAAAGCAATCTATAGATTCAATGCAATCCCTATCAAGCTACCAACAGTATTTTTCACAGAGCTACAACAAATAATTTCACAATTTGTATGGAAATACAAAAAACCTCAAATAGCTAAAGAAATTTTGAGAAAGAAGAATGGTTCTGAAGGAATCAACCTGCCTGACTTCAGGCTCTACTACAAAGCCACAGTCATCAAGACAGTATGGTACTGTCACAAAGACAGAACTATAGATCAATGGAACAAAATAGAAAGCCCAGAGATAAATCCACGCACCTATGGACACCTTATCTTTGACAAAGGAGGCAAAAATATACAATGGAGAAAAGACAATCTCTTTAACAAGTGGTGCTGGGAAATCTGGTCAACCACTTGTAAAAGAATGAAACTAGAACACTTTCTAACACCATACACAAAAATAAACTCAAAATGGATTAAAGATCTAAACGTAAGACCAGAAACTATAAAACTCCTAGAGAACATAGGCAAAACACTCTCTGACATACATCACAGCAGGATCCTCTATGACCCACCTCTCAGAATATTGGAAATAAAAGCAAAAATAAACAAATGGGACTTAATTAAAATTAGAAGCTTCTGCACAACAAAGGAAACTATAAGCAAGGTGAAAAGACAGCCTTCAGAATGGGAGAAAATAATAGCAAATGAAGCAACTGACAAACAACTAATCTCAAAAATATACAAGCAACTCCCACAGTTCAATTCCAGAAAAATAAACGACACAATCAAAAAATGGGCCAAAGAACTAATAGACATTTCTCCAAAGAAGACATACATATAGCTAACAAACACATGAAAAGATGCTCAATATCACTCATTATCAGAGAAATGTAAATCAAAACCACAATGAGGTACCATTTCACACTAGTCAGAATGGCTGCGATCCAAAAGTCTACAAGCAGTAAATGCTGGAGAGGGTGTGGAGAAAAGGGAACCCTCTTACACTGTTGGTGGGAATGCAAACTAGTACAGCCACTATGGAGAACAGTGTGGAGATTCCTTAAAAAACTGGAAATAGAACTGCCTTATGATCCAGCAATCCCACTGCTGGGCATACACACTGAGGAAACCAGAAGGGAAAGAGACACGTGTACCCCAGTGTTCATCGCAGCACTGTTTATAATAGCCAGGACATGGAAGCACCCTAGATGTCCATCAGCAGATGAATGGATAAGAAAGCTGTGGTACATATACACAATGGAGTATTACTCAGCCATTAAAAAGAATACATTTTAATCAGTTCTAATGAGGTGGGTGAAACTGGAGCCTATTACACAGAGTGAAGTAAGCTAGAAAGAAAAACACCAATACAGTATACTAAGGCATATATATGGAATTTAGAAAGATGGTAACGATAACCCTGTATGCAAGACAGCAAAAGAGACACAGATGTATAGAACAGTCTTTTGGACTCTGTGGGAGAGGGAGAGGATGGGATGATTTGGGAGAATGGCATTGAAACATGTATAGTATCATATAAGAAACGAATCGCCAGTCCGGGTTCGATGCAGGATACAGGATGCTTGGGGCTGGTGCACTGGGATAACCCAGAGGGATGGTACGAGGAGGGAGGTGGGAGGGAGGTTCAGGATGGGGAACACATGTACACCTGTGGCGGATTCATGTTGATGTATGGCAAAACCAATACAATATTGTAAAATAAAATAAAAATACTTCTGTTATTATATTTGGCAAAACTAATACAGTTATGTAAAGTTTAAAATAAAATAAAATTTAAAAAAAAAAGAAAAGGAATTAGAATTTACAAAGGTGAATATATATATAACCTGAAGCTCTTGCTTTAAGAAAAATGTTGATTAAATTTCCATCTGGTAAATCAATAAAATTTGGTGTCACAAGGAAAAAAAAAAAAAAAATACTTCTGTTATTAAAAAAAAAAAGGAAAGGAAAAGGCAAAAACAAAGTCTATAAAAATACAATTTATTAAATATTATCAATTGCCCTCCAAAAGAATGTATCAACTCCCACTCCCACACTATATGAAATATCTAAATTTGCTACATCTTTACCGAGCCTTTTGGAGTTACTTGACTTCAGATTTATATGAGTATCATTGGTATGGGATAATACTTTATTATTGTTTTAATTTGCATTTCCCTGACAACTTGTCAGATTGAGCACACTGTCATATAAGTACTAGCCATTCATCTTTTATTTTTATGAATGATATTTTCATATATTTTCAAAATATATTTCACATATTTTGCTTATTTTTAGTGGGTTATTTTTTCATTTTTCATTTCAATTTGTAGAACCTCTCTGTAAATTCTGCATACTTAACTTTTTTCAGTTTTATGCATAAATAGCTTCTTAAAATATGCTGCTTACTTTTTTTACCTCACAATACCTTTAGGCGAACAGATGTTTTTCATTGAACTGATTCAAACTTATCCACTTTCACTTTTATGGTGTGTCGTTTTGTATGTCATTTAAAAAGGAAATTCATTGCAAACCTAAGATAATAAACACAACGTTTTACATTTTATTCCCAACGTTTAAAATGTTTAAAATATTATTTTGTGGAACTTCCCTGGTGATCCAGTGGTTAAGACTTTGCTTTCCAGTGCAGGACATGTGGGTTAGATCCCTAGCTGTGGAATTAGATCCCACACATCTCCTGGCCAAAAATCAAAACAAAAAACAGAAACAATATGGTAAAAAACTAAGAATTTAAAATGATCTATATCCAAAAAAAAATATTATTTTACACAGATATTTGAAGGGCCTCCCCACCTTTATTCCCTCACTCGATCCTAATTTGGAATACATTTATTTCCCACTTTCCTTATGAAGCCATCTATGAACACTCAAACCTTTGCTAACTTCTCTTTCCCTAGACTGATAAACAGCTGTCTCTGACACTGAAACTAATTTTCTCTGAATCCTGGGAATGTAAACAGATACCGACAATATCCAGAACGCCAACACAAATACATGAAATGTATAAGAATGAATATAATTAAGAGAGGAATGCTGGAGACTGTGGTGGATGTGGCCTACCTAATGGATGAAGGGGCTACACAGGATGGGCCAATTATTGCTATAGGAACCATGGGCTCAGAGTTGCCAGATCTTCTGATTTTTATTTTTAAAAGAAACCAGAACCTTAGATTTCTATATAAAATCTCTTGATCTTTAAAGTCCATAACAATTTTAAATGTTTAAATGAATAATATGCTGATCTGTGATGTATGTTCTAATGCTGTATTCCTCAACTTTTGTGTCATTATCACCTCCCTAAGGAGTCTTAAGCATTTTGTTTCTCCTAATCACTTACCCACAAAATTAAATACTAAGGGATATGATTTTATCAGATAAGGTTTAGATCTGAAGGAAGGATCACAAATCATTGTAATATCTAAGAATTTTATGCCCCCCAAGAGCCAACTCTTGCCTTGTTAAGAATGGTGTAGTTGTTTCTAATCATTTTATATTATCTAATCATCACTTTTCCTTCAGTTAATCATTACTTTTCCCTCAATTAATCATATGTTCATTGGGAACATGAACTCTTACTTCGTATACAGAATATAACACAGGGTGAAGCACCTGATATATCCTCAATAATTGTGGAATAACAGGGAATTTTATAATCACATTCAGATTTTGAGGAGAGAATTTAAGAGGAAATTCTAAAATATGGTCAAGACGGCTTCCCATTTCATTACAGCCAGACCCAGACTGTGAGAAAATGGCAAACAGACAAAGCTTTTTTCTGAAGTCAAGGCCATACCTCCATTCTTGTGGCTAGGATGCAATCTCCTCCAAGAGATTTTTGAGATGTCACTGGTCTGAACATCAGGGAGAGCAGTTTCAAAGTCCTCAAAGCAGCAACAAAGGGGCACAGAAAGAACTGGAAAGTCACCATTGTCTTCTTGGTACAGTATCAAAGAATCTGCCTGCCAATGAAGGAGACACAATAGATGTGTGTTCCTGGGTCAGGAAGATCCCTGGAGTAGGAAATGGCAATTCATTCTAGTATTATGGCTAGGATAATCCCACGAACAGAGAAGACTGGCAGGCTACAATCCATGGGGTTACAAAGAATTGGACATAACTGAGCACAAACACATACACAATGTCTTCTAGGGGGATCCAGGCTCCTTTGAAGGATGTACAAGGCACAGTCATTGCCCATTCAGTTCAGTCACATTTCCTAAGCTTCAGTATCTTCACCTTGTCTAGCTCACATATAGTTCATACAACGGTCCAAAGGCTCTTTCCTCTGTTGAAATCAGCCCTGGGATAGGCATCAGAATACTAGATTTAAGTCTTGTGTGTGCCCCTGGAAGCTTGATGTAAAGAACTTAACCTCCTCAGTTTTCTCATATGCAAAGGCAAAAAAGCATATTATAGACTCCAAGCTCAGTATTTGCAGAGGCTATGCCACCAGGTTGCCAAGAGTACTGTGTCTCAGTCTATCAGACATGATTTGAATTCCAAGCAAGAAACTTAAGTGACACCAGCCTCAAAAATGTTACACAGCCTTTCTTGGCCTTAATTTCCACAAGAATGCTTATAATAATGATTCTTATTCACTTGGTTTCTCTGAAGTCAAATGAAAGTGAAAGTGGCTCAGTCGTGTCCAACTCTTTGTGACCTTATGGACTACAGAGTCCATCAAATTCTCCAGGGCAGAATACAGGAGTGGATAGTGTTTCCCTTCTCCAGGGGATCTTCCCAAGCCAGAGACTGAACCCAGGTTTCCTGCATTGCAGGCAGATTCTTTACCAGCTGAGCTATCAGGGAGATCAAATAAAATTACACTAAACAGCTTTGTGCCAGGGAGAAGGCAATGGCACCCCACTCCAGTACTCTTGCCTGGAAAATCCCATGGACGGAGGAGCCTGGTAGGCTGCAGTCCATGGGGCCGCTAAGAGTCGGACACAACTGAGCAACTTCACTTTCACTTTTCACTTTCATGCATTGGAGAAGGAAATGGCGACCCACTCCAGTGTTCTTGCCTGGAGAATCCCAGGGACAGGGCAGCCTGGTGGACTGCCATCTATGGGGTCGCACAGAGTCGGACATGACTGAAGTGACTTAGCAGCAGCAGCAGCAACTTTGTGCCATGAATAACTGACTTAGTAGGTTCAAAAGAACATCAGTTCAGTTGGTCCATATCCACTCTTTGTGACCCCATGGACTGCAACACACTAGGTTTCACTGTCCATCACAAACTCCCGGAGCTTGCTCCAATCATGTCCATAGAGTTGGTGATGCCATCCAACCATCTCATCCTGTATTGTCCCCTCTCCTCCTGCCTTGAGTCTGTCCGAGCATCAGGGTCTTTTCCTATGAGTCAGTTCTTCACATCAGGTGGCCAAAGTATTGGAGCTTCAGCATCAGTCCTTCCAATGAATATTCAGGACTGATTTCCTTTAAGATTGACTGGTTTGATCTTTTTCCTGTCCAAGTGACTCTCAAGAGTCTTCTCCAATACCACGGTTCAAAAGCATCAATTCTTTGGTGCTCAGCTTTCTTTATGATTTAACTTTCACATCCATATATGACTACTGGAAAAACCACAGCTTTGACTATAAGGACCACTGTCAGTAAATAATGTCTCTGATTTTTAATATGCTGCCTAGGCATGTCATAGCTTTTCTTCCAAAGAGCCAACATCTTAATTTGGTGGTTGTACTCACCACCTGCAGTAATTCTGGAGTCAAAGAAAATAAAGTCTATTACTGTTTCCATTGTTTCCACATCTATTTGCCATGAAGTGATGGAACCAGATGCCATGATCTTAGTTTTTTGAAAGCTGAGTTTTAAGCCAGCTTTTTCACTCTCCTCTTTCACTTTCATCAGGAGGCTCTTCACTTCCTCTTTGCTATCTGCCATAAGGGTGGTGTCTTCTGCATGTCTGAGGTTATTGATATTTCTCCTGGCAATCATGATTCCAGCTTGGGTTTCATCCAGTATGGCATTTCTTATGATGTACTCTGCATATAATTTAAATAAGCAGGGTGACAATAGACAGCCTTGACATACTCCTTTCCCAATTTGGAACCAGTCCATTGTTTCATTTCCGGTTCTAACTGTTGCTTATTGACATGCATACAGATTTCTCAGAATGCAGGGAAGGTGGTCTGGTATTCCCATCTCTTGAAGAATTTTCCACAGTTTGTTGTGATGCACACAGTCAAAGGTTTAGCCTAGTCGATGAAGCAGAAGTAGATGTTTCTCTGGAATTCTCTTGTTTTTCTATGATCCATAAGGAAGATACTGTCAATTTGATCTCTGGTTCCTCTGCCTTTTCTAAATCCAGCTTGAACATCTGGACATTCTCAGTTCATGTACTGCTGAAGCCTAGCTTGGAGAATTCTGAGCATTACTTTACTAGAATGTATGAGCTGAGTGCAATTGCGTGGTAATTTGAACATTCTTTGGCATTGACTTTCCTTGGGAGTGGAATGAAAACTGACCTTTTCCAGTCCTGTGGCCACTGCTGAATTTTCCAAATTTTCTAGCATATTAAGTGCAGCACTTACACAGCATCGTCTTTTCGGATTTGAAAGAGTTCAGGTGGAATTCCGTCACCTCCACTAGCTTTATTTGTAATGATGCTTCCTAAGGCCCACTTGACTTCACACTCCAAGATGGCTGGCTCTAGGTGAGTGATCACACCATCTTTCTTATCTAGGTCATTAAGATCCTTTTTGTATAGTTCTTCTGTGTATTCTTGCCACCTCTTCTTAATATCTTATGTTTATGTTATGTCCATACCATTTCTGTCCTTTATTGTACCCATCTTTGCATGAAATGTCACTTCAGTCCAGTTCAGTTGGTCAGCCATGTCCAGCTTTTTGCAACCCATGGACGGCAGCAAGCCAGGCTTCCTTATCCATCACTAACTCCTGGAACTTGCTCAAATCACCCATCGAGTTGGTGATGCCATCCAACCATCTCATCCTCTGTCATCCCCTTCTCCTCCAGCCTTCAATTTTTTCCAACATCAGGGTCTTTTGCAATGAGTCATTCTTCACATCAGGTGGCCAAAGGATTGGAGCTTCAGCTTCAGCCTCAATCCATCCAATGACTATCAAGACTGACTTTGTTTAGGATTGACTGGTTTGATCTCCTTGCCATCCAAAGGACTCTTGAGAGTTTTCTCCAACACCACAGTTCAAAAGCATCAATTCTTTGGTGCTCAGCTTTCTTTATAGTCCAACTCTCACAATGATACATGACTACTGGAAAACCATAGCTTTGACAAGATGGACATTTGTCAGTAAAGTAATGTCTCTGCTTTTTAACATGCTGTCTAGGTTTGTCATAGCTTTTCTTCCAAGGAGCAGGAGTCTTTTAATTTCATGGCTGTAGTCACCATCTTCAGTGATTTTGGAGCCCAAGAAAATAAACTCTGTCACTGTTTCCCCATGAAGTGATGGGACCAGTTGCCATGATCTTAGTTTTCTGAATGTTGAGTTTTAAGCCAGCTTTTTCACTCTCCTCTTTCACTTTCATCAAGAGGCTCTTCCATTTCTCTTCATTTTCTGCCACAAGGATGGTGTCATCTGCATATCTGATGTTATTGATATTTCTCCTGGAAATCTTGATTCCAGCTTGTGCTTCATCCAGCCCAGCATTTTGCATAATGTACTCTGCATATAAGTTAAATAAGCAGGGTGATAATATACAGCCTTGACATACTCCTTTCCCAATTTGGAACCAGTCCAGAGTTCCATGACTGGTTCTAACTGCTGCTTCTTGATCTGCTTACAGATTTCTCAGGAGGCACAGAAGGTGGTCTGGTCTTCTCATCTCTTGAAGAATTTTCCACAGTTTGTTGTGATGCACACATCAAAGGCTTTGGTGTAGTCAATTCAATAAAGCAGAAGTAGATGTTTTTCTAGAATTCTCTTGCTTTTTCTATGGATCTGATGGATGTTGTCGATTTGATCTCTGATTGCTCTGCCTTTTTAAAATCCAACTTGAACATCTGGAAGTTCTTGGTTCACATACTGTTGAAGCCTCACTTGGAGAATTTTGAGTATTACTTTGTTAGTGTGTGAGAGGTGTGCAATTGTGCAGTAGTTTTAACATTCTTTGGCATTGCCTTTCTTTGGAAATGAACTGGAATGAATGGATTGGAATGAATGAATGAAATTATTGGAATGAATACTGACCTTTTCCAGTCCTGTAATCACTGCTGAGTTTTCCAATTTTGCAGGAATATTGAGTGCAGCACTTTATCAGCATCAATTTTTAGGATTTAAAACAACTCAGCTGGAATTTCATTACTTCCACTAGCATTTTTTGTAATGATGCTGCCTAAGGCCCACCTTAGTTCACATTCTGGGATGTCTGGCTCTAGGTGAGTGACCATACCATTGTGGTTATCTGGGTCATTAAGGTCTTTTTTTTTGTATTGTTCTTCTATGCATTCTTGCAACCTCTTTTTAATATCTTCTGCTTCTATTAGGTCCATACTGTTTCTGTCCTTTATTGTGCCCATCTTTGCATGAAATCCCTTGGTATCTCCAATTTTTTTTTAAGAGATCTCTAGTCTTTCCCATTCGATTGCTTTCCTCTATTTCTTTGCATTGATCCCTGAGGAAGGCTTTTTATCTCTCCTTGCTATTCTTTGGAACTCTGCATTTAGATGGGTATATTTTTTTCCTTTCTCCTTTGCCTTTAGCTTCTTTTCTTTTCTCAGCTATTTGTAAGGCCGCCTCAGATAACCATTTTGCCTTTTGGCATTTCTTTCTCTTGGCGATGGTCTTGATCACTGCCTCTATACAATGTCACCAACCTCTGCTCATAGTTCTTCAGGCATTCTATCTATCAGATCTAATCCCTTGAAGCTATTTGTCACTTCCACTGTATAATCATAAGGTCATACCTAAATGGTCCATTGCTTTTCCCTACTTCCTTCAATTTAAGTCTGATTTTGGCAATAAGGGGTTCATGATCTGAGACACAGTCAGCTCCAAGTCTTTTTTTTTTTTTTTTTAACTGTATAGAGCTTCTCTATCTTCAGCTGCAGAGAATATAATCAATCTTATTTCAGTATTGACCATCTGGTGATGTCCACGTGTGAAGTCTTCTTTTGTGTTGTTGGAAGAGGGTGTTTGCTATGAGCAGTGCATTCTCTTGGCAAAGCTCTGTTCTCTGTTAGCCTTTTCCCTGCTTCATTTTGTATTCCAAGGCCAAACTTGCCTTTACTCCAGGTATCTCTTGACTTCCTACGTTTGCATTCCAGTACCATATAATGGAAAGGGCATCTTTTTTTGGTATTATTTCTAGAAGGTCCTGAAGATCTTCATAGCACCATTCAACTTCAGTTTCTTTGGCATTAGTGGTTGGGGCATACACTTGGATTACTGTGATATTATGGTTTGGAAATCAACAGAGATCATTCTATCATTTTTGAGATTGCACCCAACTACTTCATTTACAGTCAACTACTTTTATTGAATATGATGGCTACTCCATTTCTTCTAAGGGATTCTTGCCCACAGTAGCAGATATAATGGTCATCTGAATTAAATTTGCCCATTCCAGTCCATTTTATTTCACTGATTCCTAAAATGTTGATGTTCACTCTTGCCATCTCCTGTTTGATCACTTCCAATTTACCTTGATTCATGAACCTAACATTCCAGGTTCCGAAGCAATATTATTCTTTATATCATCAGACTTTACTTCCATTACAAGTCACACCCACAATTGGACATTGTTTTTGCTTTGGCACTGTCTCTTCATTCTTTTTAGAGTCAGTTCTCTACTCTTCTCCAGTAGCATATTGGGCACCTGCTGATCTGGAGAGTTCATCTTTCAGTGTCATATCTTTTTGCCTTTCATACTGTTCATGGGGTTCTCAAGGCAAGAATATGGAAGTGGTGGACCATTCCCTTCCCCAGTGGACCACATTTTGTCATAACTCTCCACCATGACCTGTCCATCTTGGGTGGCCCTACATGGCATGGCTCATAGTTTCACTGAGTTAGACAAGGTTCTGATCCAAGTGATATGTTCGGTTAGTTTTCTGTAATTGTGGTTTCCATCTTGTCTGCCCTCTGATGGATAAGGATAAACGGCTTGTGGAAGCTTCCTCATGGGAGGCACTGGCTGTGGAGGAATCTGGGTTTTGCTCTGAAAGGTGGGACATGCTCAGTAAATTTTTAATGCAATTTTTTGTTGATGTGTTTGGCCTGAGGCCAAACTATGGTAAGGGTAATGGCAGTAATGATGACCTCCTTCAAAAGGGCTTATGCCAGGACTGTTGTATTCAGTGCTCCTTACCCCACTACAGGCTACTGTCGACCCACACCTCCCTTGGAGACTCCTGGACACTCACAGGCAAGTCTAGCTCAGTCTTTTGTGGGTCACTGCTCCTTTCTCCTTGGTCCTAGTGTGCACAAGGTTTTGTTTGTGCCCTCCAAGAGTCTGTTTCCCCAGTCCTAAGTTCTGTAATCAAATCCTGCTACTGCTAAGTCGCTTCAGTCATGTCCAACTCTGTGTGACCCCACAGAAGGCAGCCCATGAGGCTCCCCTGTCCCTGGGATTCTCCAGGCAAGAACACTGGAGTGGGTTGCCATTTCCTTCTCCAGTGCATGAAAGTGAAAAGTGAAAGTGAAGTCGCTCAGTCGTGTCCGACTCTTCACGACCCCATGGACTGCGGCCCACCAGGCTCCTCCGTCTATGGGATTTTCCAGGCAAGAGTGCTGGAGTGGCGTGCCATTGCCTTCTCCAAATCAAATCCTACTGGCCTTCAAAATCAAATTCTGTTTCAGTTCTCAGTCCCTTTGCTGGATCCCCAGGTTGGTAAATCTGGTGTGGGCTCTAGAACTTTTGCAACAGTGAGAGAACTTCTTTGGTATAATTGTTCTCCAGTTTGTGGGTTGTCTGCTATGGTGGAGCTCACCCAGTGCCTCCCAGGTCTGCTGCAGCCAGAGTCCCTGTGCCCGTGGCAGGCCACTGCTGATCTGTGCTTCTGCAGGAGGGAGAACATACATATAATATAGTATGTTCAAAAGAACATATTATACTATAAAACCAAAAGAACACACTATATTATAAAAGGTCACGGAGATATTATTTTAGTTATCATAATTACAGGCTGTTTGTTCTACTCTCTGGGTCTCTGTCAGCATCCAAACCTGAGTTTACTTGCTTCTCCAATTTTCAGGTTCCCATGAGAACAATGTATTCAGTAACATCTCCTTTTACAGCAAAATGTGTATACTTCTCTCTTTGGAGTTTATAATTCCAACCATGCCTTCCACAAGACCCACCCAGGCAAAGGGCCAGGGAGCTTGCTAGTGAGCCCAGCAAAAGCACATCTTCCAAGAGACAGCAAGTAACATCACAACAGCACTCCAAGAACCAGAACAAAAACACACAAGTAAGATAGACCAAAACACTACTAAAGGAGAATTTCTGCATGAGTGTCTCCTCTTATATCTTTGCCTGCTGGATGTCTATGCACATCTCAGTGGATTCTCTTAATCTTTCAATAGCTTTATTGAGACAAAATTTACAAACTATGAGTTTAATCCTGTGATTTTTCTTGATTTCCTTTTGAGAATTTCTGATGGTCTTCCTGTGTATATACAGGGGCTAATTTTATACCCAAATCCTTCTGAATGCATCCCAAATATTTATGTGTTTGTATCTTTTTCTGTCTCTGTGTACCACTACCTACATCTTTGTGAACATGTGTAGTGGATCACTTTCCTGTGGGATCTCTGAGCCTGCTTATACCTGAGTGTATATGTCTATGAGCCTGTTTGTGAGGTTATAGAAATGAGTCTGGATGCCTGAGTGTGTGTCAATGTCATGCCATTTCTAAACATGTTAGGATTTGTCTTTGTGCCTGGTTTATGTTGTGTGTTGTGTGAGTCTATATCAGATCTAAGCAGTTGTATGAGCATTTATGTTACAAAACGGAAAGTGGAACAACTTCAATTTGGTCCATTAACATTACTAAATTATTCAAACAGGCATGGTAGAAAACATATGCCAATGGCTTTAAATTCTAATATTTATCACACTGAGATCAATACCCTACTCTTTAAATTGAATTTGAAAGGATGCTGAATGCCTGGTGATTGGTCTTTGGCTTGGCCCTAGTCATAAGAACTTGTAAAAGTTCCCCAGGTGATTCTAGCATGCAACCAGGGTATAGAACCTCTACACAGTAAAGTAGGTAGGTCCCTGCCATTCTTTGGAAAATCTGAAACCTGTTTTTCTTAAATTTGACATTAATTATGTCACAGTGGGGAGGGAGATTAACGAGTACTTTACTGAATGTGAAAAAGAAGATATCCTCCCCTCTCCTTTGGAGCAAGGAAGTGCCCCAAGAGAGTTTGGAGTTTGTACAATACAGCCCCTAAATTAACCTAGGAAAACAGCTGAGGAGGGGTTTCCCTCCTGCTCAGTCCTGCTCACATCCCAGCAGACATCAGTCTCCTTGTATGAGTACATCTGTCTATCGCTCAGTCGTGTCTGACTCTTTGTGATCCCATGGACTGCAGCATGACAGGCTTCCCTGTCCATCACCAACTCCCAGAGCTTACTCAGACTCAAGTCCATTGAGTCAGTGATGCCATCCAACCATTTCATCCTCTGTCATCCCCTTCTCCTTCCACCTGCAGTCTTTATGTTGCCTAATTTCCATATAAATTTTCCAGACCTGCTGAGAGTATCTGGCAAACCCAAAGAGAATTTATTAGTATAGTAAGCAGTATCTTTTTTTTTTTAATTTATGTTTTGCAACATTTCTTTCATGGAAAGAGGTAAAAGAAAATGCAAAGAGTGATGCAGATTAGTGATCTAAACTTAAAAGAGAGGGAGGATCCAAAAAGCAGGAAAGGTGAAAAGCTCCAGGAGAGCTTTTCAGGTCCTGAGAACCTTAATTCTGGCACTCATAGTGATAAATTCAGGTAGGAAGCAGACTTTCATTCATCAAGGCTAGAGATAAGTTAGACTCCCTAATATTCTCACTATTCGCTACTGCAACAAGAAGTTTACAACACACAGTAAGTGCTCAATAACCATCTCAAGAATAAATAAATGAGAGGTCTGGGTTTGACAACCTAATAGATCTGAATAGGCTACCGAGGTCCCCCTTTTCAACAGAATGGAAAGCAAATAATCAGTAAGAATACTCTCCTAGGTCTCTAAATTTCTCATAGGGGAAATATTATGTGAGGTAAAGTATTTCTAAAAAACAAAACCTAATAGGACAAAGATATAAGTATAGAATTAGTCATTTCACTCTTAAAAGGAAAATCAAGTAGGAAAAATAGCTTAATATACTACTTTATAGATCATAACTCAGTTAAAAGTGTTTGGATGGGTTAAAACAAGAGCTAAAATTATGTACAAGCATCATAAGTTACAGAGAAGGTCTCATTTCATATTCTCATTTACTTCAGTAGGTCAGGTTAGTATAGTCAAAAAATTACAGGTGAGAAATGTAAGTCTCAATAGGTTAATAAGTTGCCAAATCTCACGTGACTAGTAGGAGAGAATCTAGACTTCTAAATCAGATCATTGACTACAGAACCCATATGATTAACTACTATCCTATTGGATTTGCCAATTCTTGATCACAGCAATACCAGCTACCAACCATTCTCACATCCACTGAAGTCTTGACTAGCAATACAATTATTGAAAATGGTAAAGGAGCTTGAATTGGGGCTACTTTGAATGTATATGATTCATGTTCCTTAAATGCTATATCCAACACCCAGATGTTCAAGCTGGTTTTAGAAAAGGCAGAGGAACCAGAGATCAAATTGCCAACATCTGCTGGATCATAGAAAAAGCAAGAGAGTTCCAGAAAAACATCTATTTCTGCTTTATTGACTATGCCAAAGCCTTTGACTGTGTGGACCACAATAAACTATGGAAAATTCTGAAAGAGATGGGAATATCAGACCACCTGACCTGCCTCTTGAGAAACCTATATGCAGGTCAGGAAGCAACAGTTAGAACTGGACATGGAACAACAGACTGGTTCCAAATAGGAAAAGGAGTATGTCAAGGCTGTATATTGTCATCCTGCTTATTTAACTTATATGCAGAGTACATCATGAGAAACGCTGGGCTGGAAGAAGCACAAGCTGGAATCAGGATTGCTGGGAGAAATATCAATAACCTCAGATATGCAGATGACACCACCCTTATGGCAGAAAGTGAAGAGGAACTAAAATGCTTCTTGTTGAAAGTGAAAGAGGAGAGTGAAAAAGTTGGCTTAAAGCTCAACTTTCAGAAAACTAAGATCATGGCATCTGGTCCCATCACTTCATTGGATATAGATGGGGAAACAGTGGAAAGAGTGTCAGACTTTATTTTGGGGGGCTCCAAAATCACTGCAGATGGTGATTGCAGCCATAAAATTAAAAGATGCTTACTCCTTGGAAGGAAAGTTATGACCAACCTAGATAGCATATTCAAAAGCAAAGTCATTACTTTGCCAACAAAAGTTTGTCTAGTCAAGGCTACGGTTTTTCCAGTGGTCATGTATGGATGTGATGGATGTGAGAGTTGGACTGTGAAGAAAGCTGAGCACCAAAAAACTGATGCTTTTGAACTGTGGTGTTGGAGAAGACTCTTGAGAGTCCCTTGAACTGCAAGGAGATCCAACCAGTCCATTCTAAAGGAGATCAGTCCTGGGTGTTCATTGGAAGGACTGATGCTAAAGCTGAAATTCCAATACTTTGGCCACCTCATGCGAAGAGTTGACTCATTGGAAAAGACCCTGATGCTTTGAGGGATTGGGGGCAGGAGGAAAAGGGGACAGAGGATGAGATGGCTGGATGGCATCACCGACTCGATGGACATTAGTTCGAGTAAACTCCGGGAGTTGGTGATGGACAGGGAGGCCTGGCGTGCTGCGATTCATGGGGTCACAAAAAGTCAGACACGACTGAGTGACTTAACTGAACTGAACTGAAGACGTTTAGGCATAGCACAGGCATATATTGTCCCCACAAGTTTAGAAATATCTTCTTGTGCAAAAGATGATATTGTTTTATTTGACAATTTTAAAGGCAGGAAAGATGCCTGCCCCATAGAATTGCATACTTATCCTCATAGTTATCCTCGTGACTGTTCAGTTCTGTTTCTGTCATTTTGTGGTTGAGGAACCTGATGCCCATAGAGATGGAGAAATTTTTCCAGTAAAAAAACTGGAAGAGTGATAAAACTAAGATCAGAATTCAGCCTGGTCAACCCTCTAACTGCAGATCTTTTGATGATTTTAGATGTTTAATCTTAAAACATTTCAGAGGTAGGAAGACAGATTTATAAGCCTTACTGATCTCTGACTAGACTGAAACAGCCCCAAGAGATTTCCAAAATAAATTCTTAACAGAAAGATCAATTTTTTTCCTCAAAATGAAAACCAAGACTCTCCTCTTCTCCAGACCCTAGCATTTATAATTCAGGGGAAATAGTTACAAGTATTATGCAATTATTTTCCTAAAATGAATCCTTAGGGATGGCGCTGGCCATTATTTTGGCTTCTGACAGAGTGACAGACTCCTGGAATATTGGCAGGGGTATTTACCCTTATGTTAACAACAAGTCTCTGAATCATAGTCTTCAACAAAAATAAAAACAAAAAAGCAAACAAAAAGGTTTTTCTTTTTTTTTTTTTTTTTTAAATTTAAAAATTTTTTTTTTAATTTTATTTTATTTTTCTAATTGTAGTTTCCCCAAAGCTTCCCAGAAACAACCAAAACTTGAGAATTTTTATGCAATATAATGAAGTCTTTTAAATCAGAATTTGCTAAATTGATTCTATTTTCAATTAGACCCAGCTTTTTTTTTTTTTTCCCTCACAAGTATTCTGTTACCTCTTATACACAACAGTTCCTTTCTCCTTGACACTACTTTTAGGTACTTCACTTTAAAACATAATGAGTTTCAACTTATTGATGAGAAATGTCCTTTGGAAAGAAAAAGATAGGGTCTTAAGACAATGGAGATGAGAGACAGCAAATTTTAGGCTAAAACAGCATGTTGTAGTAGATACTAATATGAAAGAGTCTATTAGATAAATGATACAAATGTCTTGCTCCTGAGAGGAAAGATAAACAAACAGTAGAGTGAAAATGAGGAAACAGGAAACATAAAAAGAGAGGAAAAATTCCTCAAAAACATGTCTACTCTGAACTTAGCACTTTGAGATACAGTTCATTTCTATGTAGTCTTTTATTCACAACTATACTGTCAGGATTCAAAGAGACTTGAATGCTCTTTATTCTGAATAATACTCTTGGGAGTCCCCTGGTCGCCTACTGGTCAGAATTCTGTGCTTTCACTGCTGAAGCCCAGGTTCAATCCCTGACCAGGGGACTGAGATCTGGTAAGCTGCATGATGTGACCAAAAATAAATAAATAAATGGGAAAAAAATTACTCTTTGTCTTTGACATATTCCACCAGATAGTTGTTTAGCTTGTGTTTAAATAACTGCTGAAATGTTACATGTATGGCCTTGTTCAATAGTTCATTCCTACTTTAAATGTCCTTATGATGCTTCTTCTGCAGAAACATTTGAGTGGGATTCCCAGCTATTTAAATAAACATGAAACAACCTCATTGTCACTAGTAATCAGAGATTTGCAAATTAAAGCAGAGAGATGTCATTTTATAAAGGGTAAATTAGCAGAACATGTTTCTCAATGATGATAACCTGCACAGGCTCACAACTTTTCTTGATTCTATCAGAAAGCTGGGATTTCAAGGTAACAAACTGGTAAAAGAAATACATATATATCTATATTTATAAAATAATATGAGATATAACATATATTATACATATACAAGATATCTTCAAGGAAAGACAAGATGCAAACACTGGCTTATGTTGTACAAACACAAGTGGATGCTAGTAATGAGAGTTTAATTGGAAAATTGGTGGAGAACAAATGTGCATGGATGAGAAAGCCCCTGAGGATGAGTATAATTGGAAGAGTCAACATGCTCTTTGAGTTTCTCTATAGTAGTCTCAACAGGTGCTCACATGAAGGTTGTAGAGTCCTAAGAAGAGGTCCCTTGTGGCACAGAGAGATCTGGGAGAGAAAATAGCAACTACTACTAGTGAGGCACACAATTTCACTAGGAAACTACTCATCTTGTGCGCCTCTACCCCAAATATATGTCCATGCTCTGATATCTAGTCCCTCTGAGGACTACCTTCTATCGCAAAGATGTGATTAAGGATTTTGAGAAGAGAAATTACCTTGGATTGTTTAGCTGGGCCCTAAATGCAATAACATATATTCTTATAAGATAGACACATAGAAGAGAGGACGGGTGAAGGAGAGGGTGATATGAACATAGAGGCAAAGATGTGACCACAAGCCCAGAAATGCCAGGGCAGTCAAATACACTGGAAATTCTTAACATACAGGTTTTTAAAATTAATTAATTTATTTATTTTAATTGGAGGCTAATTAATTTACAATATTGTAGTGATTTTTGTCAAACATTGACATGAATCAGCCACCGGTGCACATGTATTCTCCATCCAGAACCCCACTCCCATCTCCCTCCACATCCCATCCCCCAGGGTCATCCCAGGGCACCAGCCCTGAGCACCCTGTCTCATGCATCAAACTTCATTTTTCAATCTTCATCATGCAATCCACTTCCCATATGATAATATACATTAATGTACAGTTTTATGTAAAATATTCTGATAAGAATATTTATGTAAAATATGCTAACATTAAATATGCTGAATACAATGTTTCTCAAATCACAAAAATACTTTTGCAATAAATACAACCATCATTTAGAGTTAATTTGGACAATATTGATAAGCGTTCTCTCATAAGATTGGAAACCTAACCCTTATTTTCTATAGACAAAATTTCTCTACCAAGGATATTTCAAAAAATCCACTGATATTTCAACTCATTGCTAACAGTGCTGTTTGTCAAAATTATTTGTGTTTTTCTTTATTTTTTCAGTTCAAGCAATTGGATCAAGTTGGATTGAGTAAGTCTTATTCTTCTTCAGATAACAAGTCTATGAAGAACCAGATAGGTTTTAGCAAGTCAACCAAATATGTTAAAATATGACATCTTGAATTATAATATGGGAAAATAAACACTATGTGATGACATTTAAGAGATTATGAAAAAGTAGAAATGGACAATTATATGCTGTGATTATTAAAATAAAAATTGCATTTAGCTCACTTTATACATGACTATTTTTATATACTCTAGCTCTGTTTTAAGAAAAGCGGGAAGGCTAGACTCAGAGGATCTACAATGGTATTTAATTTCATGCCTTTCCCCCACTTCCCTTCCTCTCCAAATCTTACTGTTCAGTGTCCTACAATAGGCAAACCCCAGATAAATCAGAGTCTGAAAACTAAGATGGGCTATGCCTTAGGGCTCAGTAATATTGACCCCAATTCTCATAACATGTGTGATAGTGGACATTATATGTGTACTCTTCTGAATATTCTAACACAACAATGCAAGGCATGGGAGAGGGGTAATACAGTTATTTGCTGACACAGAAACAATCACAATCAAGCCAGTTAAGTTAAACGAATGCTTAGTTCAGAAGTGAAAATTAGAAAATGTTAAGAATTAACACACCACTAAAAAAATCCCCTTGTACTTCGAAGACTCTTTAGAAGATATGACTTTGATATCTGATGAATAATCTATAAATGATAGGTTTTAATAATACACACCAAAGTAACCAGAATTCTTTACCATGACTGGTAAACTTCTTTCCACAAATATTACACACAAACCAACTGCCTGTTAGGAAAGTCAAAGACTTAAGACCTAGCTGCATTTTACTATAAATTCTGACTGCAATAAAAGACACACAGAGCTAAGTTTCACAGTTAATATTTCTATATTAATATACACACATGTGCTTTTCTTGCTTTGGAAGGTTGCTCTTTCCCTCTGTTGGGTATTACTCTCAAACCTCACCCTTTATGCAATAGGATAATGGAGAGCACACACAGGGGTGGAAACCTTGGTGACTGGGAGAGATACAGTGAACACACTTCAGAAAGAGAATTCTTGCATAGACTTTAATGGAATACATGCTGTGTATTAATTCGCTCAAGCATATCTGACTCTTTGAGACCCTAGGGACTGTAGCCCGCCAGGCTCCTCTGCCCGTGGGATTCTCCAGGCAAGAATATTGGAGTGGGTTTCCATTTCCTCCACCAGAGGATCTTCCCAGCAACCCAGGGATTGAACCAGCATCTCCTGCATCTCCTGCATTGACAGGCAGATTCTTTTACCACTGAGCCACCTCAGAAGTCCCATTAATGGAATGCTCATCTGGAAATGGCCAACTTTCTTATCCACTTCTACCCCACCAGAATATCCACATCAATTCTATCATTCCTTCTAATCTTATGTTATCAAATGCAACTTTGGAGCATCAAATATTCTTGGAATCCTTGCCATATTCCAGGTCCTCTGCATCTGTCTCTCCCATCCCCATCTCCCCTAGTCTTCCACTGCAACAGAAAAATTAAGAGACTCATTCAAGGATGCCCCCTGCTATTAAGTAGAAAGGATCATTTTTAAAGAAAGGTTCCTCTGACTGTCTGACTCCAAGGTCCACCCTTGTTCTTAATTTCCTCAAACAGAAATAATTCTCTGATGCTGCTCCCCTAGTAGGAGGTGGAGTTGCAGATCCTGGTCCAAGCAGTCTAAATGCAGAGTCCACACTTTGTTCCTGGGGCCTACAGAGAGCACTCTGGGGTTAGTGGTCAGACTGTTTAGTGAAATCCACCTGCTTTCACATAGCCTAGAATCACTGCAGTGTTGGTGAAGCAAAGGGAGGGATATTGTGCAGAAGATATGAGGAAAAGAAAAAGCCAATAATCCAGGTACCTCACAGTAATGTCTTTATAGATGTCAACTAGTGGCTTTACTGGCAGTTCCAAATCAACACTTTGGACATTTCCCAAGCAAGTGATCACTATAAAGAGAGATTCAAAACCCAGTCAAATTTATGAGGCAGTTTACACACTGACATCACTGTGACATATTTGCATGAATAAAGGATCACAAATACAACTCCATTTATTTCTGGAAAATGTTAGCTTTTTAACAAAGACCAGCTATTTTATGGAAGGCACAAGATGCTAGGAAATCCTTCTTGAAGAGAAATCTCAATTCATTTCCTGCTTAGAGTGACTAAGTTTAAAGAACACTGAACCTGGAGTCAGACTGGCTGGGCCACTAGCCTTCAACAAATAGCAAATTCCTTTCCCTCATTGAACCTAATTGTCTTACCCAGTAAAATGAGGGTGCTGCTCTACTATTCAGGCCAACTAGAGGTCAAACATATTTTAAATCACAGCCTATACAGGTTGTTTCATCTATATGCACTCTCTAGAATCATTAGCTATCACATTTTCAGATTTAAAAAAAACAATTAGAATGAGGATTTAAACAATTTACTTAGAGATATCATTTGTAATTTGGTACTGTTACTGCCATTGGATTTAGTTGTCTCATGAGAAAGTGACATAGCAAATAATTTACATAATAGTTTTAATTCCTCATCATTCCTCCAGCACAATTAATCCTTATCATAATATTCAATGCATCAGTTAATTAACCTTTAGAAGCATTTAAAGTATCCCAAGAATATGGCTATGGTTTTTCCAGTGGTCATGTATGGATGTGAGAGTTGGACTGTGAAGAAGGCTGAGCACCGAAGAATTGATGCTTTTGAACTGTGGTGTTGGAGAAGACTCTTGAGAGTCCCTTGGACTGCAAGGAGATCCAACCAGTCCATTCTGAAGGAGATCAGCCCTGGGATTTCTTTGGAAGGAATGATGCTAAAGCTGAAACTCCAGTACTTTGGCCACCTCATGCGAAGAGTTGACTCACTGGAAAAGACTCTGATGCTGGGAGAGATTGGGGGCAGGAGGAGAAGGGGATGACAGAGGATGAGATGGCTGGATGGCATCACCAACTCAATGGACGTGAGTTTGAGTGAACTCCAGGAGATAGTGATGGACAGGGAGGACTGGCGTGCTGCAATTCATGGGCTCGCAAAGAGTCAGACACGACTGAGTGACTGAACTGAACTGAACTGAAGGATATTTTTAAATTAAAAAAGGTATGAATCAAACTGCTTTTCTCAGTGGTGAATTATAGCTCAGTATTCCAAGTATGGGCTTCCTAGGTGGCACAGTGGTAAAGAATTCACCTGAAATGCAGGAGATACTGGTTTGATCTCTGGGTAGCAAAGATCCCCTGGAGTAGGAAACAGCAACCCACTCCAGTATGCTTGCCCAAACAGTCCCATGGACAGAGGAGCCTGGAAGGCTCCAGTTCATGGGTCACCAAGAGTCAGACATGACTGAGCAACTGAGCACAACAACAACACAATTCAAAGTATACTGTTTCCTTTTTAATTTTCTGCAGAATCCACAAGGTATAGTCCAGCTCACAAGATCTCTTCCACTCTCTAAAAGGACTCCCTCCCTCCTCTAGACTCCCAGTCATCATCTAGTCATTCAGTTGTGTCTGACTCCTTCCGACACCATGGTCCGGCAGGCTCTTCCATGGGATTCTCCAGGAAAGAATACTGGAGTGGGTTGTCAGTTCCTTTTTCAGGGGATCTTCACAATTCAGGAATCGAACCCAGTTTCTCACATTGCAGGCAGATTCTTTACCATCTGAGATAACAGGGAAGCCTCCCTTTGCTTATTCTTGTTGTATAACATTTATAATCTGCCTTCCTTTAGACTCTAACACACTACAAATTCCATGAAAACACCTTTAAGTATATTCATCTTCATGGCCTCTAGAAAGAGTCTAATTATATTGAAATATAATTATTTTGAAATAGAAGTAATTCAATATAATCTTACTAAATGAGACTATGTTCAAAGTAAGTACTGTGATAACTAGCATCATTTCAGTGATTAAACATCACCTTAATAGTCTGAACCATAGAAAATAGAATAATCACATCACAATCTTTAATATCACACATCCTTAGACTTAGATTCTACAATTCTGACAATTACTATCAAAAAGAGCATGGGAAACAGTTTAGGTTTTACAAGTCTGGGATTTTCCATCTGTAAAATGGATAACATTCATGCAACATAGTTCTTAGGGTTGTTATTAAAAAATAGAACATCTACTATATAAAAGACCAATCCATGTTCATTACTGATGTTTGGTTAAGTAAATGAGTACATGCTCTCTGCCTTTACTCCTTCCCCCAGCCCCCATCTCCCTGAATCTCTCCCTCTCTGTCTAGGTCAGGAAAATATAAGGCAGTGATTTTCAAGATGTAGATGCTGTACTCACAGCATAGGCATCACCTTGTAGCTTATCAGAGATCCTCAGATCCCATACCAACCAGGTGAATCAGAAACTCTGGAGGAGGGCTCAGCAATCTGCTCAAAAAGCCCTCTGGGTGATTCTGAAGAACAATGACATTTGAGAAGCCACTCAGATTTCAGTGGCTTAAAACACTCATTCATCTTTCACCATCTATGCATTATCTGGAAGCTCTGCTTGAGGTCAACCTCAAGGTAGGCCTAAGATGTAGGGCTTTCTCCAGCACACATTACTTCTATTTCCATTTCACTGGGCAAATAAGTTGAATGGCTATACCTGATTTCTAGTACAATCCTATATCTCCCCCAAAAGAAGAAAAATATTTTATCTGGACAGCCCCAGGGGACAATTACAATTAATTTTAGTTTTTTGATTTCTTCCTATGGTGGGACTGGAGCTCCTGGCTAAGTCAAATGCCAATATTTTGACCTTGCCTCAGAGGAGAGAGGAGGTTATCAACCTCCATTCATGTGGAAACTTGACAGATATTCTGCTGATAGCATTTTAAAAGGGGCTGTGCGTGCTTAGTTGCTCAGTCATGTCTGACTCTTTGCAGCCCTATGGACTTCAGCCCACCAGGCTTTTCTGCCCATGGAATTTTCCAGGCAAGAATACTGGAGTGTTTTGTCATTTCTTGCCCCTAGGAATCTTTACGACCCAGAGATCAGAACTGCATCTCTTGCATCTCCTCTCCTGTATTGTTCAGTTCAGCTGCTTAGTTGTGTCTGACCCTTGCAACCCCATGGACTGCATGCAGCATGGCAGGCTTCCATGTCCATCCTGGAGCTTACTCAAACTCATGTCCATTGAGTCCGTGATGCCTTCCAACCATCTCAGCCTCTGTCATCCCCTTCTCCTCCTGCCTTCAATCTTTCCCAGCATCAGGGTCTTCTCCAATGAGTCAGTTCTTTGCATCAAATGGCCATAGTATTGGAGCTTCAGCTTCAGTATCAGTCCTTCCAATGAATATTCAGGACTGATTTCCTTTAGGATGGACTGGCTGGATCTCCTTGCAATCCAAGGGACTCTCAAGAGTCTTTTCCAACATTTCAGTTTAAAAGCATCAATTCTTCGATGCTCAGCTTTCTTTGTAGTCCAAGTCTCAGATCCACACATGACTACTGGATAAACCATGGCTTTGACTACATGGACCTTTTTTGGCAAAGTAATGTCTCTGCTTTTTAATATGTCGTCTAGGTTGGTCATAGCTTTTCTTCCAAGGAGCAAGGGTATTTTAATTTCATGGCTGCAGTCACCATCTAATAAGTCTGTCACTGTTTCCATTGTTTCCCCATCTATTTGCCATGAAGTGATGGAATCAGATGCTATAATCTTAGTTTTCAAATGTTTAGTTTTAAGCCAACTTTTTCACTCTTCTCTTTCACTTTCATCAAGAAGCTCTTTAGTTCTTCACGTTCTGCCATTAGGGTGGTGTCATCTGCATATCTGAGGTTATTGATATTTCCCCCAGCAATCTTGATTCCAGCTTATGCTTCATGCAGCCTGGCATTTCACATGATAAACTCTGCATACAAGTTAAATAATTAGGGTGACAATATACACTCTTGACATACTCCTTTCCCAATTTGGGGAGTTCTTTACCACTGGTGCCACCTGGGATGCCCTAAAAAGGAACACTTTAACCCAACTGTCATAAGGAAACTAAATTATTGGGTTAATTATTTTTCTCAAGGTTAAACCTTTCTTTCACAAGTATTTAATCCTTAAAGCTTGATTGAACTTGCTAAATTTGGATCCAATATAAGATGATACCTGATGTAGCCTGAAATGTTTTATACTTGTAGCAATATTCCAGTACATTCTGTAGAGGCTTCTGTAACCTCCAGGAACTCTGCCTCAGCCTGGTGACGATATCTGAACATCACCCATGTCACCCATGCTACCTCAAATATTCAACAACTCCCAAATCTCAAGTGCAGGACTAAAGACAGTAGAAACAGAAAGGCCTTCTCATGAGCTCTCCACAACCACTCCCCAAATCACTGAATGACTGTATACACTGTGCAAGCTGTGCACTGCAGAACATCAACAATCTAAAAGGTACCAACATGTCACCAACATCAGGTATTTGTATATTTATGAAGAATCATTCACACAGCCCGCAGCATGATGTCTATTTTTCTTTAACAAATCAGTTTATTCTGCCAAAGAAAAGTAAACTGTCTTGTCTTGAGAAAAACAGGTGACCTTTTTTTTTTTTCTTTTAACACCACCAAGGCAGCTTAAGGCTTAGAGATGATCTATGTACTATTTCAACAAAGTTTCTGCTTGATACATTGTAATGTGCCTAATGCATTTCACAATCTAGCTATATTCTTAAGAAAGCTACTTATAGAAATTGAGCTTTAGCAAATAGAAATTCTCTTACAAAGAGAGGCTAACAATATACAGTGTGATTATAATGATTTAAAGTCGGGTCTTCTAGTAGCAGTAACAATTCCCACACTGACATATACTTGATAGATCGTCTCAAATCAACCTATTTGGACACACACACACAGACACAAACACACTCATACACATACACACACACACATGTATGCATAGTAAGTGAGGGTATTCTGTTTCAGCTCATTTAGGTCTGTAGCTAATTTTGCAAGATAATAGAGAATATAATTAGCAATAATTATTTAGAGAGAAGTCCCTAAATGAGAGGTTTCACGTCAGTTAAAAGTTCTGGGAAACAATTTTTTTTTTTAATTTTGTAAACAGCCTTTCTAATTTCTGACTGTTATATCTGGTTCTCCACTACACTGTGATCACATTTGGGTAAATGGATCCTGCTTAGCAGTCAACATGTGAATTCTTAAGCCAACCACATTCTTAAAAGCACATGTGAGTGGGAAATTCATGATGAGAATAACATTCAGTCTGGTATGAAAACTACACATGTGTGTTGATGTAAATTAATAGAAGTGATGTGTTAGAAAGCAGCACTTTCTGTTCTCAATCAATATTGCTGAAGTGCAATGCCTGCCTCCTTCCGGGGCCACAACCACTTCTGCTGAACTCTTCCACAACCACTTAGAACTTAGTCAAAAACAAAAGCTTGAATGTCAAATAATCTGCAGATATACTGAATACTTCTTGAGTAAGTCCTGGTGCTTGCGAATGAGCCTATCTGAGAGTAAATCAGACAAGATATTTGAGGAAATAATCTACTTTGAGCCCCCTTAGAGAGAGAGAAAATTGAGAGGATGAAAGAAGACCTTAATCTGGGAATTTAATTGCAGAAAACACAATCACAACTTTGAAAACTGAAGCCAGTTCTTCAAAATTGTTAGTCCCTCTTGACATTAATTTATCAAATTTTACTTTTAGTATATTCAGGACTTCTCTGTTGCACCAAGCATTTAAATCAACCTTTCCTACTGCCCGCAAAAGTAAGCAGAGAAAGAAAGAATGCAGAGGAAAATCGTAGCTTACCTCTTCCTACAGACTGGATGTATTGCTTGTAAAAGTTGTGACACACGCAGTTCAGGCCTGGAACACTTTAATGCAACCCTTAACTAAAGATGCATACTCCAGACATATAAAAGTAATTACAAAATGATTCAGATCTATTCATGTACTTTTCTTTCTTTTTTTTTTTTTTTTTACTGTGTTGAGAACATTTATCATGAGATCAACCGTCTTAATCAATTTTCATCTGTACCATACAATACTGTTAGCTGTAGGTACAATGTTATACAGCAGTTGTCTAGAATTTAGTAATCTTATATAAGGGAAACTTTATGCCTATGGATTAGTAACTCATTTTCAGAAAATGTAAATCAAAACCACAATGAGATTTCATGTTACACCTGTCAGAATGTTTATCATCAAAAACAAACGAAAGATAGTAAGTGCTGGTGAAGATGTGGAGAAATCAGAACCCTTATACACTGTTGGTGAAAATACAAATTGGTATAGCCACTATGGGAAAAAATATGGAGGTTTTTAAAAATTAGAAATAGAATTACCTTATGATCCACCAATCCACTTATGGGTATTTATCCAGAAGAATTGAAATCACAGTCATAAAGAGATATTAGCAACACAGTATTCACACAGCACTATTCACAAAAGTCAAGACCTGGAAACAACCTAAGCATCCATCTATCAACAGATGAATAAATAAAATGTGATACAAATGCGAGAGTGTATTCACATACTTTTAAAACACTTACTACTGTAACCTTTGCTTTGTCTTCTTAAAACCCATTTAAAAAGCCCCAAGCCCTATAAAACTTAAATAGAAATTTTAACTCCATGTACCACTGACAAATCATTTTGGAAAAAGAAAACACTTCTTTTTTTTTTTTCTACTTTACTACTGTCCTCCTCCCCTTGCCCTTTGTACAGATACTTTCATGAAGCATGAGAAAGAAAAAAAGATTGAGAAGTGCAATATCTCCTTTAAAGTTCATGGGGAAATGGGACAGAGGCATTCTGGAAATCTGACTTAATCATTTCTATCCAGCACATATACTTAAAATGTAATACTTGACCCATATTTTTCAAGAGCCACATTTTCAACTGCCTTTAGGACCAATAGCAGGTTACCTACAAGCTTAACATATAGTGAAAAATCTTTTTTCTTTTTAACTTCTACTCTCTTTTAAGTAGTAATGTCTAGGACTTAGCAGGCATTACCCAAATTTAGTGCTGACCTATCAAATTAGACACATGAATTTAAACTTAGGGAATATAAAAGAAAGGGAGGGTATAAGTTTCCTTTTTGCCAAAGTGCTGATAGTTGTTTAAAGAACACTATTGGATCATTTATTTTAATAGCTTTTCATTTCCTGTTTTAGTTTGTAATACCTATGGAGCTTAGGAAATAAGTGCTATTCTAGACAAGTTTCCTTTGGTAAACACTGATCCACTTGCTCTTATTCTGACTGGAACTGAAATAAACTGTTTTTCCCTATATTTATTCCCCATTATTTCAGATGGATGTCCTGAACTGATCACTGTCATGCCCTCGGGCATTTCACTTTCCTATTTCAGAAAGGAGTTGAAAAGGAAAGCTCATCCTACTTTCTTATGCATGGAAAACAAACAACAAACTTATTTTAGGAAAACTCATCCCTTTTGAGGAAATGGCACAATTATTTGTTAAACTGTACTGACCACTTTTTTGATAGATTGACTTTTAAATCATGGGCAAGTGACTTCATTTCACCATACCAGTACCTACATTTATAAAATGGAGTTAACAATAGTACTGTCTTCAGAGCATTATTGTGAAGTTTCAGTAAGGCAATGCTTAACAAGCAGAAGATCTAGGCAAAGTCATTTTAACTTAGTACCTATGGACTCAGCTCAGATCATGCTATTAGAAAAGATACCAAAAGAATATACTATGTGCGTGTGTTTACACATACACACATTCGTGCATGCACACACACACATATGCATACCTGGAAATTGAAAAAAATAATCCACAGTGCACATCCACTGTTGACTCTAATAGGAAGTATTCTCTAAGGGGAAAATATTACTGCCAAGCATATTCTTAGAGCTGCTTTTAAAAATGCATATCCAGCAACATGTCCTGGGAGAAATGAAGGCAATGAGGATAGGCTATTTCTACACAAAAGCATGTGAAATGTATGTTGACAGAAAAAAAATCAAGCCTATGCAAATATCCTGCTTCTCCCACAGTCCATTAAGGCTACATAACAAGAGTTTTGCTTTCTTTGTAATATTTTAATTATGGGATACTTCAAAGTTATTCAGAAAAGAAGAGAGTAATCATGAACTTACGTGTACCTTCAGTTCAGTTCAGTTCAGTTCAGTCGTTCAGTGGGTGTCCAACTCTTTGCGACCCTGTGAATTGCAGCACACCAGGCCTCCCTGTCCATCACCAACTCCTGGAGTTCACTCAGACCCACGTCCATCGAGTCAGTGATGCCATCCAACCATCTCATCCTCTGTCATCCTCTTCTCCTCCTGCCCCCTATCCCTCCCAGCATCAGTCTTTTCCAATGAGTCAACTCTTCTCATGTGGTGGCCAAAATACTGGAGTTTCAGCTTTAGCGTCATTCCTTCCAAAGAACACCCAGGGCTGATCTCCTTTAGAATGGACTGGTTGGATCTCCTTGCAGTCCAAGGGACTCTCAAGAGTCTTCTCCAACACCACAGTTCAAAAGCATCAATTCTTCGGCGCTCAGCCTTCTTCACAGTCCAACTCTCACATCCATACATGACTACTGGAAAAACCATAGCCTTGACTAGGCAGAACTTTGATGGCAAAGTAATGTCTCTGCTTTTGAATATGCTGTCTAGGTTGGTCATAACTTTCCTTCCAAGGAGTAAGGGTCTTTTAATTTCATGGCTGCAGTCACCTTCTGCAGTGATTTTTGGAGCCCAGAAAAATAAAGTCAGCCATTGTTTCCACTGTTTCCCCATCTATCTGCCATGAAGTGATGGGACCGGATGCCATAATTTTAGTTTTCTGAATATTGAGTTTTAAGCCAACTTTTTCACTCTCCTCTTTCACTTTCATCAGGAGGCTTTTTAGTTTCTCTTCACTTTCTGCCATAAGAGTGGTGTCATCTGCATATCTGAGGTTATTGATATTTCTCCTGTACCTTAACTCATCCTTAACAGTGATCAGCTCATTTATTTAAATCTATACTCTCTACTCACTCCCACCCCCTGCACGCCACTCTTTTCTACTCCAATGCAGTAGTGAAGTGATAGGGACTGGGTTATTTGTGGCAAATAAATCTTTTTGTTGCTGTTTAAGGAAAACCTGTAGAACCTAAGAGCAGTAATGTTTTCCCCTTATAAAATTGGGAGGCAGAGGGCATGAGAAGAATTATAAATCCCCAAGGGAATGAGGGTCTCATTAGTTACTAACATAAAAGTTGCAACAGGCTTCCAAGAGATTACAAGTTTCCTCTGTGTTCTTTTGGAACCCTAGAACAAAAGGAAATCAGGAAAACAAACTCACTGGGAATAATGTGTCATATCCAAAGATGCTTTCTGGAGTCACAGTGGTAGAAAAGGCTGTGTGGAGATTAATATGACAGCATCTTCTGCTCTCTTCCTAGAGGTAGCTTCTGATCTCCTGCTCATTTTCTTTAGCTTAAAATGCAGCATATCACATGCCTGAGAACCCTCGTGGGCCTTGTTTGAACATGAGCCACTACCACTGTTAAACCATTATTTCTTAATAACTGGATGCTTCCTTGCCAATCAATCCATTCAGATATCTATGAATGTGAAAATCCCCAGTCTCAAGTTGTATGGTTAATTTTTTTTTATATCCATCTTTGCTAAGAAAAATTATGAGGTGAAATTTCATGACCCTCTTTTCAAAGCTTTGTACAAAAACTTCAAGAGAAGACATCTAAAAAATTAGTCTGGCCAGAAGCTTGTTCTCTAAGTCTTTGAATCTCTTTCTGTTTTGTAAATAGTTCATTTGATCTGAGCAATTATTAAGTATCAACTGCTACATAACAAATATCCCCTCCAGCCAGCAACATAAAAGAGCAGTAAGTAATTTTCCCAAAGTTTCTATGGAACAAGAATATGGATGTGGTTTATTGGGGATACTTTGGTTCAAGACCTTTCCTAGGTTTCAATCGAGCTTCAGGCTGGGGCTACAGTCACCCCAAGGTTCACTGGGGGCAGATCCCCTCCCAGTCTCACTTGCATGGTCTTTGTGAGCATCGAGTTCCTCCCAGGCTGTGGGACTAAGGACCTCGGTTTCTCACTAGGGAACTACTGCAAACAGTTATGAAAAGAACCCTTGTGATTGGTTTTATTAATAGTTTTATTGTTTCATGTTTGACACAGTGAAACCTATACATTTATTATAAACTTAAAATCTTTCTGTCCGTGGAACCTGCAAACCCTCAAAGTGCTTACTCTGAGATCCATCACCTTGCCAACCCACTACTTACTCGTCTCATCTCAACTTAAATGGCCCTTATTTTGAGAACTTATCTTTGTTGCTCCAGATGAGGTTAGTTGTCTTTGTGATTTGATCTCATGTCACCCTTCATGGGACTGATCCTTCATAATTGATAAGGATTTAATGTCCCTACCTCACCTATGTGACAAGTACTATGTTAAGCAGCACATACATCTAACTTATTCACTTCCCCCAAACTCAGGAGACATGTGTCATGATGCTTATGCCACAAATGGGGGAACTGAGCCCAGAAAGGTTAAGTGACTTAACGTTACTCTATTACATGGCAATAACTCTCTGATGCCTTTAAATTCCACCAATAACCTATCTCTTTTCTTTGCCTTTATTCATCTTACCTGTAACACATATTGGGTAAGGAAAAACATTTGGAACAAAATCTTAACTTTGCACAAAGTTTTAGCTAATACCCCTACTAATCATGAAGAGTGAGTCTCAGCCAGCAACACACCCTGCCTGCTCTGCTGAGATGGGAACTCAGAAGGAGGACTCATGAAGGGAGTAATGTGTTGAGTTAAAAGGTAACATTTTATGTGGTCCCTTCTTGGGTTGTAACTACACTCCCTTTAATGCCCTTTCATTTCTCATTCTCAGAAGAGTAGGGTAAGAAAGAGATTAATTACAGTGAGCCCATGCTGCTGCCCACTGACAGAACGTTTCTCATAAACTGCAGGCTAGGGATAGATGTTTCTATAAAAAATGAAATGAGAGGCCATTCCTCCTCTGGAAAAGACTGAAAATAGGCATTACTGTACTTGCGTTGAGAGGTGCTCGGACTATTTAAAGGCACTTTCTTTTTTATCAGTAGCCACATCCCTTGAAATGACAAGATCACCTTTCCCTCATCCTAACGCTATTTAGGTGTGTATACGGATGCACACATGAAAGCATCCTAGACATAAAGATTACATACATGTGGACTCAGACACGTATTCACACACATATTCAGGCATACATGCATAAACACACACACCTACACACACACACACACACACACACACACCCCAAACTCCAGAGAGAAGAAATCAAGCTGACTGAGTCTGACAGGTTGCTCCTCAGATTTTAGGTCCATGATGCATTATCTGTAAAATTTAAATATTTTTTCCTCTCTGAGATTCAGTTTTCCACATTTATAAAATAGGTATAATACCATCTCTTTAGGGCTTCCCAGGTAGTGCTAGTGGTAGAGAACCCACATGTTAATGCCAGAAACATAAGACATGCATGTTCCATCCCTGGGTTAGGAAGAGCCCCTGGAGGAGGGGATGGTGACCCACTCCAGTATTCTTGCCTGGAGAATCCCATGCACAGAAGGGCCTGACAGGCTACAGCCCAGAGGGTCACAAAGAGTCGGACATGACTGAAGTGACTTAGCATACACACATGCACCATCTCTTTAATAGGTTCATTATAAAAATTGCATTAAAGGATACAATGCATGAAGATGTAACTTAGTACAGGGTCTGACATGCAGTGAGAAAATGCTTTGGAGAGGATGTACATTCCTAGGACACACATTAGTTCTTCTTGTTTGGGGCTTCTTTGGTAGCTCAGATGGTAAAGAATCCACCTGCAATGCAGGCAACCTGGATTCTCCCAGTTGGGAAGATCCCCTGGAGAAGGAAATGGCAACTCACTCCAATATTCTTGCCTGGAAACCCCATGGACAGAGGAACCTGGCAGGGTACAGTCTACGTAGTTGCAGAGTTGGACACAATTAAGCATGCACACAAGGGCACAAGGGCTTCTTGGTTATTATACACAGTAGTGTGTGTATAATCCTAAGGGAACAGGATTAAGACAGGTTTTGTTATGGAAGAATCTGAGGCCTTCTTTGGATCCTTCTAAGTTTTTGCAGTGAAGTAAAGACAAAAGGAGAAATTAAAAGAAACAAAGGAAATAGAAAGACACCTTAGAAGATGAAATAAAAGATTAATAATTTTTGACTTAATCAAGAGTAATTAAGAAAAAAAGTAAGGTGGGGGGAGGGAGGGTGGAAAAAGAGCATTAAGCTCAGCATCAAAATGACCTGGAATCTGGTCCAGGCTCTACCACTGGCTGACCTGTGACATTACTCAAACCACAGTCCAATCCTGGGCTCCATAGTAAATAAAAACTCAAATATTTGATGAGATGCTTTATAACATCTTTCAAATTGATGGTCTATGATTTTGGTTCTGCTCCTATGAAAGAGTATGGATATCCAATGTTTTATTAAACATGAACCAAAACAAGTAAACAAATACAAGTCAAGAATGCAAATGAATACACACGATTATCAGCTAATTCTAATAATAAAACATGGACTTATTTCACCTAGTACATTTCAAAAACAGTTCTCAAAATTCCACAGCTAATTATTAAGATGATAGTTTGCAAGTCCCTGGAATGAAGGAAAGGAGGAGAGAAGGATAAGAGGAAAGGAGAAAAGAAAGAGGAAGAAAGGAAAGAAGGAAGGAACTAGGAAAGTTCAAGGAGGGAAGGAGAAAGATGAGATACGATCTTTAGGAGCCAGCATGAATTATACTGTTAAAATGAAAAGCTGTCCTTCTCTTTGTCTGTCACCCGATATTGTGCAACCACATGATTTTGAAATGCACTCAACAGGAAAGAAGAGTCAAGTAGGGGAATGAACTATGTATTCTTGTATTAGCATTTCAAAATATGTTGCTGTTGTAATAATTTTAGAATATAGGAAAAAAATCCACTACAGAAATTATTAGTTGTTGAATCTTTTTTTTTTTAACTTTATTTTTAAACTTTACATAATTGTATTAGTTTTGCCAAATATCAAAATGAATCCACCACAGGTATACATGTGTTCCCCATCCTGAACCCTCCTCCCTCCTTCCTCCTCCCTCCCCATTCCATCCCTCTGGATCGTCCCAGTGCACCAGCCCCAAGCATCCAGTATCGTGCATCGAACCTGGACTGGCAACTCGTTTCATACATGATACTTTACATGTTTCAATGCCATTCTCCCAAATCTTCCCACCCTCTCCCTCTCTCACAGAGTCCATAAGACTGTTCTATACATCAGTGTCTCCTTTGCTGTCTCGTACACAGGGTTATTGTTACCATCTTTCTAAATTCCATATATATGCGTTAGTATACTGTATTGGTGTTTTTCTTTCTGGCTTACTTCACTCTGTATAATAGGCTCCAGTTTCATCCACCTCATTAGAACTGATTAAAATGTATTCTTTTTAATGGCTGAGTAATACTCCGTTGTGTATATGTACCACTGCTTTCTTATCCATTCATCTGCTGATGGACATCTAGGTTGGTTCCATGTCCTGGCTATTATAAACAGTGCTGCGATGAACATTGGGGTACACGTGTCTCTTTCCCTTCTGGTTTCCTCAGTGTGTATGCCCAGCAGTGGGATTGCTGGATCATAAGGCAGTTCTATTTCCAGTTTTTTAAGGAATCTCCACACTGTTCTCCATAGTGGCTGTACTAGTTTGCATTCCCACCAACAGTGTAAGAGGGTTCCCTTTTCTCCAAACCCTCTCCAGCATTTATTACTTGTAGACTTTTGGATCGCAGCCATTCTGACTGGTGTGAAATGGTACCTCATAGTGGTTTTGATTTGCATTTCTCTGATAATGAGTGATGTTGAGCATCTTTTCATGTGTTTGTTATCCATCTGTATGTCTTCTTTGGAGAAATGTCTATTTAGTTCTTTGGCCCATTTTTTGATTGGGTCATTTATTTTTCTGGAGTTGAGCTGTAGGAGTTGCTTGTATATTCTCGAGATTAGTTGTTTGTCAGTTGCTTCATTTGCTATTATCTTCTCCCATTCTGAAGGCTGTCTTTTCACCTTGCTAATAGTTTCCTTTGATGTGCAGAAGCTTTTAAGGTTAATTAGGTCCCATTTGTTTATTTTTGCTTTTATTTCCAATATTCTGGGAGGTGGGTCATAGAGGATCCTGCTGTGATGTATGTCGGAGAGTGTTTTGCCTATGTTCTCCTCTAGGAGTTTTATAGTTTCTGGTCTTACGTTGAGATCTTTAATCCATTTTCAGTTTATTTTTGTGTATGGTGTTAGAAAGTGTTCTAGTTTCATTCTTTTACAAGTGGTTGACCAGAGTTCCCAGCACCACTTGTTAAAGAGATTGTCTTTAATCCATTGTATATTCTTGCCTCCTTTGTCAAAGATAAGGTGTCCATATGTGCATGGATTTATCTCTGGGCTTTCTATTTTGTTCCATTGATCTATATTTCTCTCTTTGTGCCAGTACCATACTGTCTTGATAACTGTGGCTTTGTAGTAGAGCCTGAAGTCAGGTAGGTTGATTCCTCCAGTTCCATTCTTCTTTCTCAAGATCGCTTTGGCTATTCGAGGTTTTTTGTATTTCCATACAAATTGTGAAATTATTTGTTCTAGCTCTGTGAAGAATGCTGTTGGTAGCTTGATAGGGATTGCATTGAATCTATAGATTGCTTTGGGTAGTATACTCATTTTCACTATATTGATTTCTTCCAATCCATGAACATGGTATATTTCTCCATCTATTAGTGTCCTCTTTGACTTCTTTCACCAGTGTTTTATAGTTTTTGATATATAGGTCTTTAGTTTCTTTAGGTAGATATATTCCTAAGTATTTTATCCTTTCCGTTGCAATGGTGAATGGAATTGTTTCCTTAATTTCTCTTTCTGTTTTCTCATTATTAGTGTATAGGAATGCAAGGGATTTCTGTGTGTTGATTTTATATCCTGCAACTTTACTATAGTCATTGATTAGTTCTAGTAATTTTCTGGTGGAGTCTTTAGGGTTTTCTATGTAGAGGATCATGTCATCTGCAAACAGTGGGAGTTTTACTTCTTCTTTTCCAATTTGGATTCCTTTTATTTCTTTTTCTGCTCTGATTGCTGTGGCCAAAACTTCCAAAACTATGTTGAATAGTAGTGGTGAAAGTGGGCACCCTTGTCTTGTTCCTGACTTTAGAGGAAATGCTTTCAATTTTTCACCATTGAGGATAATGTTTGCTGTGGGTTTGTCATATATAGCTTTGATTATGTTGAGGTATGTTCCTTCTATTCCTGCTTTCTGGAGAGTTTTTATCGTAAATGGATGTTGAATTTTGTCAAAGGCTTTCTCTGCATCTATTGAGATAATCATATGGTTTTTATTTTTCTATTTGTTAATGTGGTGTTTTACATTGATTGACTTGCAGATATTGAAGAATCCTTGCATCCCTGGGATAAAGCCCACTTGGTCATGGTGTATGATCTTTTTAATGTGTTGTTGGATTCTGATTGCTAGAATTTTGTTAAGGATTTTTGCATCTATGTTCATCAGTGATATTGGCCTGTAGTTTTCTTTTTTTGTGGGATCTTTGTCAGGTTTTGGTATTAGGGTGATGGTGGCCTCAGAGAATGAGTTTGGAAGTTTACCATCCTCTGCAATTTTCTGGAAGACTTTGAGCAGAATAGGTGTTAGCTCTTCTCTAAATTTTTGGTAGAATTCAGCTGTGAAGCCGTCTGGACCTGGGCTTTTGTTTGCTGGAAGATTTTTGATTACGGTTTCAATTTCCGTGCTTGTGATGGGTCTGTTAAGATTTTCTATTTCTTCCTGATCGAGTTTTGGAAAGTTGTACTTTTCTAAGAATTTGTCCATTTCTTCCTCGTTGTCCATTTTATTGGCATATAATTGTTGACAGTAGTCTCTTATGATCCTTTGTATTTCTGTGTTGTCTGTTGTGATCTCTCCATTTTCATTTCTAATTTTATTGATTTGATTTTTCTCCCTTTGTTTCTTGATGAGTCTGGCTAATGGTTTGTCAATTTTATTTATCCTTTCAAAGAATCAGCTTTTGGTTTTGTTGATTTTTGCTATGATCTCTTTTGTTTCTTTTGCATTTATTTCTGCTCTAAGTTTTAAGATTTCTTTCCTTCTACTAACCCTGGGGTTCTTCATTTCTTCCTTTTCTAGTTGCTTTAGGTGTAGAGTTAGGTTATTTATTTGACTTTTTTCTTGTTTCTTGAGGTATGCCTGTATTGCTATGAACTTTTCCCTTAGGACTGCTTTTACCGTGTCCCACAGGTTTTGGGTTGTTGTGTTTTCATTTTCATTCGTTTCTATGCAAATTTTGATTTCTTTTTTGATTTCTTCTGTGATTTGTTGGTTATTCAGCAGCGTGTTATTCAGCCTCCATATGTTGGAATTTTTAATAGTTTTTCTCTTGTAATTGAGATCTAATCTTACTGCATTGTGGTCAGAAAAGATACTTGGGATAATTTCTATTTTTTTGAATTTACCAAGGCTAGCTTTATGGCCCAGGATGTGATCTATCCTGGAGAAGGTTCCATGTGTGCTTGAGAAAAAGGTGAAATTCATTGTTTTGGGATGAAATGTCCTATAGATATCAATTAGGTCTAACTGGTCTATTGTATCGTTTAAAGTTTGTGTTTCCTTGTTAATTTTCTGTTTAGTTGATCTATCCATAGGTGTGAGTGGGGTATTAAAGTCTCCCACTATTATTGTGTTATTGTTAATTTCCCCTTTCATACTTGTTAGCATTTGTCTTACATACTGCGGTGCTCCCGTGTTGGGTGCATATATATTTATAATTGTTATATCTTCTTCTTGGATTGATCCTTTGATCATTATGTAGTGATCATCTTTCTCTCTTTTCACAGTCTTTGTTTTAAAGTCTATTTTATCTGATATGAGTATTGCTACTCCTGCTTTCTTTTGGTCCCTATTTGCATGGAAAATCTTTTTCCAGCCCTTCACTTTCAGTCTGTATGTGTCCCCTGTTTTGGGGTGGGTGTCTTGTAGACAACATATATAGGGTTCTTGTTTTTGTATCCATTCAGCCAGTCTTTGTCTTTTGGTTGGGGCATTCAACCCATTTACCTTTAAGGTAATTACTGATAAGTATGATCCTGTTGCCATTTACTTTATTGTTTGGGGTTCGAATTTATACACTGTTTTTGTGTTTCCTGTCTAGGAATATCCTTTAGTATTTGTTGGAGAGCTGGTTTGGTGGTGCAGAATTCTCTCAGCTTTTGCTTGTCTTAAAAGCTTTTGATTTCTCCTTCATACTTGAATGAGATCCTTGCTGGGTACAATAATCTGGGCTGTAGGTTATTTTCTTTCATCACTTTAAGTATGTCTTGCCATTCCCTCCTGGCTTGAAGAGTTTCTATGGAAAGATCAGCTGTTATCCTTATGGGTATACCCTTGTGTGTTATTTGTTGTTTTTCCCTTGCTGCTTTTAATATTTGTTCTTTGTGTTTGATCTTTGTTAATTTGATTAATATGTGTCTTGGGGTGTTTCACCTTGGGTTTATCCTGTTTGGGACTCTCTGGGTTTCTTGGGCTTGGGTGATTATTTCCTTCCCCATTTTAGGGAAGTTTTCAACTATTATCTCCTCAAGTATTTTCTCATGGTCTTTCTTTTTGTCTTCTTCTTCTGGGACCCCTATGATTCGAATGTTGTAGCATTTAATATTGTCCTGGAGGTCTCTGAGATTGTCCTCATTTCTTTTAATTCGTTTTTCTTTTATCCTCTCTGATTCATTTATTTTTACCATTCTATCTTCTAATTCACTAATCCTATCTTCTGCCTCTGTTATTCTACTCTTTGTTGCCTCCAGAGTGTTTTTAATTTCACTTATTGCATTATTCATTATATATTGACTCTTTTTTATTTCTTCTAAGTCCTTGTTAAACCTTTCTTGCATCTTCTCAATCCTTGCCTCCAGGCTATTTATCTTTGATTCCATTTTAATATCAAGATTTTGGATCAATTTCACTATCATTATTCGGAATTCTTTATCAGGTAGATTCCCTACCTCTTCCTCTTTTGTTTGGTTTGGTGGGCATTTATCCTGTTCCTTTATCTGCTGGGTATTCCTCTGTCTCTTCATCTTGTTTAAATTGCTGAGTTTGGGGTGTCCTTTCTGTATTCTGGCAGTTTGTGGAGTTCTCTTTATTGTGGCGTTTCCTCGCTGTGTGTGGGTTTGTACAGGTGGCTTGTCAAGGTTTCCTGGTTAGGGAAGCTTGCGTCGATGTTCTGGTGGATGGAGCTATATTTCTTCTCTCTGGAGTGTAATGAACTGTCCAGTAATGAGTTATGAGATGTCTATGGTTCTGGGGTGACTTTGGGCAGCCTGTATCTTGAAGCTCAGGGCTGTGTTCCTTTGTTGCTGGAGAATTTGCTTGGTATGTCTTGCCCTGGAACTTGTTGGCCCTTGTGTGGTGCTTGGTTTCAGTGTTGGTATGGAGGCGTTTGATGAGCTCCTGGCAATTACTGTTCCTTGGAGTCAGGAGTTCCCTGGAGTCAGGGTTTGGACTTAAGCCTCCTACTTCCAGTTAACGGTCTTATTTTTACAGTAGTTTCAAAACTTCTCCTTCTATACAGCACCATTGATAAAACATCTACATTAACGATGAAAAGTTTCTTTACTGTGAGGGTCACTCAGAGAGGTTCACAGCATTACATGGAGAAGAGAAGTGGGAGGAGGGAGTTAGAGGTGACCCAAATGAGATGAGGTGGAATCAACAGTGGAGAGAGTGGGCTAGCCAGTAGTCACTTCCTTATGTGCACTCCACAACTGGACTGCTCAGAGATGTTCACGGAGTTATACAGAGAAGAGAAGAAGGAGGCAGGAGACAGAGGTGGCCAGAAGGATAAAAGGGGGAAATGAAAAGGAGGGAGACAGATCCAGCCAGTAATCAGTTCCCTAAGTGTTCTCCACCGTCTGGAACACACAGAAATTCACAGAGTTGGGTAGAGTAGAGAGGGGTTAGGGAGGAGATACAGGCGACCTGGTGGAGAAAACGGAGAGTTCAAAGGGGGAGAGAGCAGTCAAGCCAGTAATCTCGTTCCCTAGTGAAAAATGGATCCTGAGGATTGGGTTTTTTAAAGGTACAAAATTGGTAACAAATACATAAAAGCAAAAATTAAAAATCTAGAGTAGAGTTTGGAATTTCAAAAATACAATGTTAAAAAAAAGAAGAAGAAGAAGAAGAAAAATAAAGAGAGAAAACAAAGAAACCAACAAAAACAATGTCGCAAAAATTATAAGGAAAATACAGGTACAAAATTGATATCAAATACCAAAAAGCATAAATTAAAAATCTTGAGTCAAGTTTGGAATTGCAGATATATGATGTTATATAAAAGAAGAAGAGAAAGAAACAGAAGGAAAAAAAAAGAAAAAAGAAGTCACAGAAATTATAAAAAAAAAAACCTATATGTACAAAATTGATAACATATACCAAAAGGCTAAAATTAAAAATCTAGAGTAGAGTTTGGAATTTCAAAAATATGATGTTAAAGAAAAGAAGAAGGAAAAGAAAGAGAGAAAAAATGAACAAAGAAAAACAAACAAGGTCGTGAAAATTATAAAGAAACTACAGGTAGAAAATTGATAACTAATACCAAAAAGCAAAAGTTAAAAATCTAGAGTAGAGTTTGGAATTTCAAAAATACAATGTTAAAACAAAGAAGAAAAATAAAGAGAGAAAACAAACAAACCAACAAAAATAATGTTGCAAAAATTATAAAGAAAATACAGGTACAAAATTGATATCAAATACCAAAAAGCATATATTAAAAATCTTGAGTAGAGTTTGGAATTGCAGATATAGAATGTTATACAAAAGAAGAAGAGAAAGAAACAGAGGAAAAAAAAAAAGTCACAGAAATTATGAAAAAAACTATAGGTACAAAATTAACATATACCAAAAGGCTAAAATTAAAAATCTAGAGTAGAGTTTGGAATTTCAAAAATACAATGTTAAAGAAAAGAAGCAAAAGAAAAAACAAAACAAAACAAAACAAAACATGGTCAAAAAATTATAAAATATATATATGAAGTTTGCTGAAGAAGAAAAAAAAATAGGGTCTTTTTTTTTTTTTTTACAAAGTAATAGTTATAAAAGTGAAAATTAAAGGACAATAGAGGACTTAAAATTTTTTTTTAATTAAAAAAAAAGAAATAAAAGAAAGAAAGATTGATTGTAAAAATAGTAAAAATCTATCTAGGTCTTTCTCTGGTTTTGTTGTGAGTATTGTGGGTTCAGTTCATTTTTGGCTAGTTCCTTGGTCTGACTTATATTTCTCAAGATCTATAGGCCCCTTCCTATGTAGTCCGTAGTAACCACAGGGTTTTAATCTATGGCCTGTAGCTTTCAAGGCGTTTCCCTCTGTTATAGCTTCTTCTGTTTGCTGGTCTCTTCAGTGTCTGGTTCCTGCCCTGACACAAAGGGGACGGCGGAGGACACTATTTTTTTTATTTTATTTAGGCTCACTTGTTCAGCTGCGCTGTGGGGAGGGAGGGAGGGATGCTGCAAACAGATAACATTGGCGTGCGCTCGCAGTGCCTCAGCCACACCGGGTCTGCCCCCGCTCACGGCGCGTGTAGCCTCCCTGCCCAAACTGCTCGGGCTCTAGGTTGTTCCGCCGGGAACAATCAGAGGCCGGCCCTGGGCTGAGCTCCCAGGTCCAAGCCGCTCAGGTTCAGGCACTTGGGTAGTCCTCAGAGGCGCAGACTCGGTTGGGCCTGCGTTTTGTGCTCTTCCCAGATCCGAGCAGCTCAGGTGAGGTGTTTGGTGGGCGCCAATGCTGCGACCTATCGCCTCCCCGCCACTCGGTTATCTGGGTGTAAAACCGGAGCACCTTCTCAGGCAGATGTTGACCGTCCAGACCCCCAAGAAGTTTTAGTTAGCAAAGAAGCCTGCTTCCAGTTTTATAGATAGTGTCTCTCTTGGGCTGAGATTGCCCCCTTACGGCTCTGGCTGCCTGTCACCGGAGGGGGAAGGTCTGCAACCGGCTATCTCTGTTCAGTCCTTTGTTCTGTGCACAGGCCTGGCAGTGTCTTAGGTTAGGGCTGGCTTTTCGCGTGGTAGATATCCCACAGTCTGGTTTGCTAGCCCAAATTATTTCACTCAGATATCGCTCAGGACATTCGGGCCGATTCTTACTCTAAGGGACACAGCCCGCGCCGCGCTTCCCTGCCCAGCCCCCGCTTGCTAATGCCGTGTGCAGGCGTCTGCGCTGCTTCTCCGCTGGGGGAGTTACCGTAGGGCTCACAATCTGCGATTTTTAATTGTTTATTTTTTTTTTTCTCCCTTTTATGTTGCCCTCTGTGCTTCCAAAGCTCGGCACAGATTTGGCAGTGAGAAGGTTTCCTGGTGTTTGGAAACTTCTCTCTTTTTAAGGCTCCCTTCCCGGGACGGAACTCCGTCCCTCCCTCTTTTGTCTCTTTTTTTGTCTTTTATATTTTTTCCTACCTCCTTTTGAAGAGTTGGGTTGCTTTTCTGGGTGCCTGATGTCCTCTGCCGGCATTCAGAAGTTGTTTTGTGGAATTTACTCGACGTTTAAATGCTTTTTTGATGAATTTGTGGGGGAGAAAGTGTTCTCCCCGTCCTACTCCTCCGCCATCTTGGCTCCTCCCTACTAGTTGTTGAATCTAATAGAAACTCTTTGTAAAAAAATCGTCTCCTTGAAAGAATATAAATAACAGTTAAGGACAGCATTTGATATATACACACTTGGAGGATGCTCTCAGTTGTTCAACGGGTCAATCCAGATATTCATATCTAGAATTCTGCCAGATATTTTTACTTGGATCCATTTAGTTCATTTTTTACAGACTTAGATAACTGCACAAAAGAATAATTTATCTTATTTAGAGATAATACAAAATGAGGGTAAAGCATCTGCCTGCAATGCAGGAGACCCAGGTTCGATCCCTGAGTCAGGAAGATCTCCTGGAGAAGGAAATGGCAACCCACTCTGGTACTCTTGCCTGGAAAATACCATGGACAAAGAAGCCTGGTAGGCTATAGTCCATGGGGTTGTAAAGAGCCGGACACAACTGATCGACTTCACTTTCACTTTAGGTGACATGCCCTAATGATTGAAAAATGATCAATAAAAAAATTATTTTAGATGAGTAATTCCAATTCTAGTATTTTATCCTAAAACAAAAATTAAACAAATGTCATTGAAATATAAGATACCCAAAATAGAATAGCATTTCATAAAATATTTTTTATTATTTAATAAGCCCTGTGTGAGTTATTTCAGGTAATTATGATACAACCATACAATGAAACATTTGATAACCACATTTAGAAGAAAATGTACTCATAACCCAAATCATGATACTGTACTGATGTGTATATGTGGGAGGGGTACCACAGAAGAGTATTATAGTATAATAATATTTTTAAAGGCCAAATTACTTCTTAAATGTGCAAGAACATATACTGAAAAGTTAAAAGTAATTATGTTTCAAGAGTGAAATTATGCCCAATATATTCCACTATATTCCTTTTACATTTGTTTATAATGTGTGCTTATAAAGTTTTTAAAGACTTTTAAAAGACTTCTCTTGGTTTGGAAATAAAAGCTTTATCACTGAATATAAATGATTGTATGTGTGGCTGAACTAAGACGAAAGGGCAAAGATGTGAGGTAAGCAAATTTTGTCTCAATAAAATAAAGAGTTTTCTAAGTATAGGAACATCCAACAAAGGAGTGCAGTACCTTATAAAGTAGGAAGTTTCAAACTGGAGGCTAAATCATCATTAGAGAATATAGCAGAAGATCCTCCCTCAGGTAAGAGACTGACCTAGGTGGTGCCACACTACAAATAGTTCTCACCAGTAATCATGGAAACTCAGAAAAGGAAACTAGGCATTTCATAGCCGTTGCTTAAGACAACTTAATAGGTAGTGGCAGTCTTACACTCATTTAACCTTGACCACTAGAGAATGACTTTTGAAGCTTTAGAATATGCATAATTTAGTCATTTTGCCATGGGACATGTTTGAAATGTGCATTTAAAGTGATTAGTATTAGATATTGAGTGTATCTATCAAATTGTTTAAAATTTAGTTTGCTTATCTTCTGTTTATTATGTTTTTGAAGTAAGAGTGTGCTCTATCTTGGTGGTATTTTTGAACTTTGGGATTTTAAAAATGTTTGCATTAATTCTTCAGAAAAATTAAATCATAATAATGAATGGTAAGAAGATGAACAGTGCTGGACTCTACCAGCACAGTGAGACCCACTGATTAAGGACCTTAGAAGGCTTTCCCCCCTCCTCCTTTCTGCATTTTCTAGAAACAGGTCCCTTCATTGTGTTATGTGTTGTGAAGGATACTATGGAGAAAAAATTACCCTGGTGTTCAAGGAGGCTTTAACATTCTTGGGGGAAAGCACTCCATTTGTTCAAATAAAGCAGGTGCAGAAATGAGACTTAATGACAATATTTTAAAGTTTCATGACACCTTGACCTATGTGGGTTAACCTGAAAATCTTCGAGTGAAATTTTGTTTTACAATAATTCTTTGTATTGTGCACAGAAAAGCTTTGTATGCCCATTTTGAAGATTAAATATTTCACTTTATACCTGCTATTGGTTGAAGTATATCTCCCCAAAATTCATATGTTGAAGCCCCAACTCCCAATGTGATTATATTTGATATGATGAATTTGAGAGAAAACTAGGCTTAGATGAGATTATGAGAGTGAAAAGTTCTTGAAAGAATTACTTCCTTATAGGAAGATAAACCACAGAGCTGCTCTCTCTCTTTCCCCCCACCCCATTCTCTTTCTCTGCTCTCTGAGCACACAGGGAGAAGACAACTGTCTGTAAGCCAGAAAGAGCCCTCACCAGAACCAACCATGAAGGCAAACTGATCTTGGATTCCTCAGGTTCTAGAACTGTGAAAAAATAAATTTATTCTATTTGAGCCACCCAAGATATGGTATTTGTCATGGTAGTTTGCATATAAGTTAAATAAGAAGGTGACAGTATACAGCCTTGACGTACTCCTTTCCCTATTTGGACGCAGTCTGTTGTTTCATGTCCAGTTCTAACTGTTGCTTCCTGACCTGCATATAGGTTTCTCAAGAGGTGGGTCAGGTGGTCTGGTATTCCTATCTCTTTCAGAATATTCCACAGTTTATTGTGATCCACACAGTCAAAGGCTTTGGCATAGTCAATAAAGCAGAAATAGACGTTTTTCTGGAACTCTCTTGCTTTTTCGATGATCCAGCGGATGTTGGCAATTTGATCTCTGGTTCTTCTGCCTTTTCTAAATCCAGCTTGAACATCTGGAAGTTCATGGTTCACTAATTGCTGAAGCCTGCATTGGAGAATTTTGAGCATTACTTTACTAGCATGTGAAATGAGTAATTGTGCAGTAGTTTGAGCATTTTTTGGCATTGCCTTTCTTTGGGATTGGAATGAAAACTGACCTTTTCCAGTCCTGTGGCCACTGCTGAGTTTTCCAAATTTGCTGAATATTGAGTGCAGCTCTTTCACAGCATCATCTTTTAGGATTTAAAATAGCTCACCTGGAATTCCATCACCTCCACTAGTTTTGTGTTCATTAGAAGGACTGATGTTGAAGCTGAAACTCCAATACTTTGGCCACCTGATGCGAAGAGCTGACTCAGTGAAAAAGACCCTGATGCTGGGAAAGATTGAGGGCAGGAGGAGAAGGGGACGACAGAGGATGAGATGGTTGGATGGCATCACCGACTCAATGGACATGGGTTTCAGTGGACTCTGGGAGTTGGTGATGGACAGAGAGGCCTGGAATGCTGCGGTTCATGGGGTTGCAAAGAGTCAGACACGACTAAATAACTGAACTGAAGTGAACATGGAAGTCTGAGCAGACTCTGTAAATAATTATGGTAAAGACAAAAGGCACATAAATAGTTCAGAGAGGATACTTTCTCGTGACTTTGTCTGGAGAGTTTTAAGGGAAAGTACATGATTTGAGGAATCCAGATAGGATAAGCCATACAGATAATAAATTACATGAAAACAAGGACTGTAATTGTCTTGTATACTATTATATCTTCACCAAAAAAAAAAAAATAAAATAAAATAGTCTGGCAATTGGAGGTACATGAACTTGCTTAGTAAATACTGAATGAAAGAAAAGATGTATGAAATAATATAGACTGACAGCATGTGGTCCTACAGTCCAAGGCCCATACTAAACCCTCTAGTCCTAAATATCAACAAGCAGCTCGATCCTTGGATGAAGAGCTGTGAAAACCAAGACAGTATATTAAAAAGCAGAGACATCACTTTGCTGACAAAGGTCCATATAGTCAAAGCTATGGTTTTTCCACTGAAGAATTGATGCATTTGAACTGTGGTGTTGGAGAAGATTCGTTAGAGTCCCTTGGATTGCAAGGAGATCCAACCAGTCACTCCTAAAGGAAATCAGTCCTGAAAATTCATTGGAAGGACTCATGCTGAAGCTGAAACTCCAATACTTTGGCCACCTAATGCAAAGAACTGACACACTGGAAAAAAATCCCTGATCCTGGGAAAGATTAAAGGTGGGAGAAGAAGGGGACGACAGAGGATGAGATGATTGGATGGCATCATGGACTCGATGGACATGAGTTTGAGTAAGCTCTGGGAGTTGGTGATGGACAGGGAAGCCTGGTATGCTGCAGTCCATGAGGTCGCAAAAAGCCCACTGAATGGAGCTGAATGTACAGATGTGAAGGGTGGACCACAAAGAAGCCTGAATTCTGAAGAATTAATGCTTTTGAACTGTGGAGCTGGAGAAGACTCTTGAGAGTTCCTTGAAGAGCAAGGAGATGAAACCCATCAATCCTGAAGGAAATCAATCCTGAATATTCATTGGAAGGACTGATACTGAAGCTGAAGCTCCAATATTTTGGCCACCTGATGTAAAGAGGTGGCATATTGGAAAAGACCCCTATGTTGGGAGAGATTGAGGGCAGGAGGAGAAGGGAAACAGAGGATGAGATGGCTGAATGGGTGGCATCATTGAATCAATAGACATGAATTTGGGCAAACTCTGGGACATGGTGAAAGACAGGGAAGCCTGGCGTGCTGCAGTCCATGGGGTTGCAAGTTCCGTTCAGTCGCTCAGTTGTGTCCGACTCTTTGTGACCCCAGCATCAGGGCCATTTCAAATAACTTGGTTCTTCACATCAGGTGGCCAAAGTATTGGAGTTTCAGCTTCAACATCAGTCCTTCCAGTGAATATTCAGGACTGATTTTCTTTAGGATGGACTGGCTGGATTTCCTTGCTGTCCAATGGACTCTCAAGAGTCTTCTCCAACACTACAGTTCAAAAGAAATCAATTCTCCAGCACTCAGCTTTCTTTATAGTCCAACACTCACATCCATACATGACTAATGGAAAAACCACAGCTTTGATTAGACAGACCTTTGTTGGCAAAGTAATGTCTCTGATTTTTAATATACTGGCTAGGTTGCAAGCGTCTTTTAATTCCATGGCTGCAGTCACCATCTACAGTGATTTTCCACTGTTTCCCCATCTATTTGGCATGAAGTGATGGGACCAGATGCCATGATCTTAGTCTTCTGAATGTTGAGTTTTAAGCCAAATTTTCCACTCTCCTCTTTCACTTTCATCAAGAGGCTATTTAGTTCTTCACTTTCTGCCATAAGGGTGGTATCATATCTGATATGACAGATCTTTTTTGTACAGTTCTTCTTGTGGCAGTGAATAGAAGAATACAGTGTATTCTTGCCACCTCTTCTTAATATCTTCTGCTTCTGTTAGGTCCATACCATTTCTGTCCTTTATTGTGCCCATCTTTGAATGAAATGTTCCCTTGGTATCTCTAATTTTCTTGAAGTGTTCTCCAGTCTTTTCCATTCTATCTTTATATGATACATGGTCTGCATATCTAATGTTATTGATATTTCTCCTGGCAATCTTGATTCCAGCTTGTGCTTTGTCCAGTCCAGCATTTCTCATGATGTACTCTGCATATAAGTTAAATAAGCAGGGTGACAATATACAGCCTTGACATATTCCTTTCCTATTTGGAACCAGTCTGTTGTTCCATGTCCAGTTCTAACTCTTGCTTCCTGACCTGCATACAGGTTTCTCAAGAGTCAGGACAGGTGGTCTGGTATTCCCATATCTTGAAGAATTTTCCACAGTTTGTTGTGATCCACACAGTCAAAGGCTTTGGCATAGTCAGTAAAGCAGAAGTAGATATTTCTGGATCTCTCTTGCTTTTTTGATGATCCAATGGATGCTAGCAAATTGATACCTGGTTCTTCTGCCTTTTCTAAATACAGCTTGAACATCTGGAAGTTCACAGTTTGCAAACTGTTGAAGCCTCACTTGTGAGAATTTTGAGCATTAGTTTACTATCCTGTGAGATGAGTGTAGTTGTGTGGTAGTTTGAGCATTCTTTGGCATTGCCTTTCTTTGGGATTGGAATGAAAACTGACCTTTTCCAGTCCTGTGGCCACTGCTCAGTTTCCCAGATTTGCTGGCATATTGAGTGTAGAACTTTCACAGCATCATCTTTTAGGATTTGAAATAGCTCAATTGGAATTCCATCACTTCCACTAGCTTTGCTTATTGTGATGTTTTCTAAGGCCCACTTGACTTCACAGTCCAGACTGTCTGGCTCTATGTGAGTGATCATTCCATCATGATTATCTGGGTCATGAAGATCTTTGTTGTACAGTTCTTCTGTGTATTCTTGCCACCTCTTCATAATATCTTCTGCTTCTGTTAGGTCCATACCATTTCTGTCCTTTATTGTGCCCATCTTTGCATGAAATATTCCCTTGGTATCTCTAATTTTCTTGAAGTGTTCCCCAGTCTTTTCCATTCTATTGTTTTCCTCTATTTCTTTGCATTTGACTGAGGGAGGCTTTCTTATCTCTCCTTGCTATTATTTGGAATTCTGCATTCAAAAGGGTATATCTTTCCATTTTTCTTTTACTTTTCACTTTTCTTTTCATAGCTGTTTGTAAGACCTCCTCAGACAGCCTTTTTGCTTTTTTTGCATTTCCTTTTCTTGGGGATGGTCTTGATCCCTGTCTCCAGTACAATGTCACGAACCTCTGTCCATAGTTCTTCAGGCACTCTGTCTATCAGGGGTCTCAATGAGTCAGACATAATTCTGCAACTTAACAACAACAACATAGACCAACTGGAGACCAGTTTCAACCTTACTGAACTAGCTTCAGTTCAGTACACACTGTATGAGAGCTCTAAATGGGAAGAAAGGTTTGTATTTCTTTCATTTTAATTTTATAAAATGTCCTTCAACAGCTAAGTTTGTCTTAGCTGTCCTCATAATTAGATCCAGTTTATGCCTTTTTCTGTAAGAATGCCAGAAGTGGGGTGTTATTTGCTTTCAGTGCATACTGATAAATTTTTGTCCCAATATTGGTTATGTTAGCTTTGATAACAGGATTAAGGTGGAGTATAGTTTTCTTCACTATGAATACATTCTTTTCTTCTTTTTTATAACTGAGGAATTTGGAGAACGTAATTTGAGGCTATGAGATACCCAGCAAGGACATAATAGTCCTAAATGACATTTTCAAACATCTTGACATAGATAATAGAGATATTCTTTAAAAGTTCTCCACATGATTATAATATTTTACAAACTACTATCCTAGAATTACTGACTTCAGAAAATGTCAGTGCAGGGAGAAGAACTGTACCCAGATGGATTATATTAAAAAGAAAGAAAGAATGAAACAATTGCCAATCTAGTAATGTGTACAAGCATAGAAATAACAGATGTTAAAAATCTGAAAAATGGGAATTTGATAAATTTGATAAAGATGGCTAGTATTAGGTAAAGAGATGTTCAGTACAGTATTCACTAGTTTCTTGTATGCTCATAATATCTCATGACACTATTTCAAATAATATTTTAAAATCTATATAAATACCTAAAACCTTAACACAATGTGCTTCCCAAAATTGGAAATGAAAAATAACCATCATTTACAAATTTATACTTTTGTATATTATTTCAAGTTTTTTCAAAATATGTGTAACCTTTTGGCAAAATATTGAACTCATTACAGTGTGTATATAATTACATAAATCTCATAAGAAGTAGTGAAGTCGCTCAGTCATGTCCGAGTCTTTGTGACCCCATGGACAGCAGCCTACCAGGCTCCGCTGTCCATGGGATTTTCCAGGCAAGAATACTGGAGTGGGCTGCCATTTCCATATCCAGCTAATCTGTGAACCACCAGTCAAGACACTTTCTGTCTTTCTGGTTGTCTTATACTAAAGCAACCCCTAGGAAGTTTCTTACCTTTTTGAGCTATTCTTAGTTGGTTTGATATAATACCTCATAGTTGCTTGGGTTATGATGTAATGAATTCTGAAAGTGGGCTCAACATGCATCTCTCCAAGCCTAAAGGAACCCTTTCTCACAGTCTAGGAATGAGTCCTGCTCTAGATACCATCATGCTTGGCACTTGTCCCACTGAGATGTTACCTTTACCACTTTTCACACCACAGTATTTAAATGATGCAGAATGCCTGAGACAGGGTGCTCGGGGCTGGTACACTGGGATGACCCAGAGGGATGGGATGGGGAGGGAGGTGGGAGGAGGGTTCAGGATGGGGAACACATGTACACTGTGACGGATTCATGTCAGTGTATGGCAAAAACCATCTCAATATTGTAAAGTAATTAGCCTCCAATTAAAATAAATAAATTTATATTTACAAAAATAAATAAATAAACCTAGAGAGAGTTGTGATAAATCCATGAAAAGACTCAATGGGAAGATTGGGCCAGGGACAGACACATCTCCAGAATCTTTGTCATGCTACCTAGAAGGAACAAATAAACTAGATCACAATTAAATACATGCAATTATATAAAAATAATCACCTAATAACAAAAAAAAATAGTAAAAAAAAAATGTCAAGACTGAAATATCCATGCATTCAGCCAGTGCTGGCAGCAAAATAAGCTCTTCCACCTTTCAAAAAGGCAATAATCTGAACAGGTAACAAGAGCCATAAAAATGGTATGCACTTTGACCTAGATACCTCAGTGCTGGGAATTCATCCTAATGAAAAAATAATAGCAAAGCAAAAAAGATAGCAAAACCAGGTAACAATAGGAGTTTGTAAATTTCAATGAGTCAACTCTATAGACCATTATATAGTGCTCCTGCTGCTGCTGTTAAGTCGCTTTAGTCATGTCTGACTCTGTGTGACCCCATAGATAGCGGCCCACCAGGCTCCTCTGTCCACGGGATTCAAGAATACTGGAGTGGGTTGCCATTTCTTTCTCCAAGACCATTACATAATCATAACAAATAAGCACTCTGAAGCCCATGTAGATTCTCAGAGAAGTTGATGTGAAATCATAGCAGGGACAGTCTTTAGAAATAGCCAGATTAATCATACTCTAAGACACTCAGTACCAATTTTAGAGCTTGCTAATGCAGATCTGAATGTCTGAAATCTCAGTTGCTCATTGAGGCCAAGCCAGAGCCCAGGCTTGGCTCCCATGCTTGGCTCTCCCAGACCATCTCTTTGCCATCTCATTATCAAATTGTGTTTCTGAGATATCAGCAGATATATTGTTACTGTCCTTCAGAGGTCTAACTAAGGGGACTCTTACAGTCTCCTAGGGTACTAACCAGGAGGAACGCAGAAGAATAATCCAGAACATGAGTTTACAGCTGGCAGAATCAAGCTCTGGTAAATTCCAGTTTTCCCCTGCCAGCCACCCAGCTTGCCAAAGAGTCTAATAGACAAAAGGGGGTGTCAAATAAAAATTGCACTATACCGAGTTTAACTGGCAACAGAGATTTTATTCAAGACTATTGTAAAAGGAGAGGCAGAATGAGCTCAACTGTGCTAAAATAAAAGGCAAGAGAGTTTTTAGGACCTGGTGAGATCCTGGATGGCTTTAGAGAGGGATCTGATCAACGTGATTAGACCAGCTCTGTTTGCTAATTGGTGCTCAGCAAAATTAGTCTCCTACTCTGTCAAAGAGACTGTGAAATTAGGCTGCTTTCTTGATATTTAAAGGAATAGTTCCTCTGTCTTTTAAGAAAGACACTCCTGGGTTATAAAACTGGCAAGGGCTAGGAGAAGATTTATATCTCAATGTGGTAAAAAATATTTGTAATTCCAGGTTTTCTAAAGTATTAATAAATGCCCTAAGAAAATTGGAAGTAAGGGAACTATGGTCAAAAGTAGACTTGTCTCAACATTAGTCAAGCTGAAGGGAATATTAAGGCAATCTAGTCAGGAGAAAACACCCATGAGAAGACAGCTGGTTTGGATCATATTTGTTTAGGAATCATATCTTCCGGGTCTGCCTTGTTTCAATAATGGTACCATACTGCCATCAATTGTATAAGTTTATGCTAATGGCTGGGTAGATGTGATGTATTTTTACATGGTCAACTCCTTATCAATGACGTCTGTGACAGGTCACGTGAAAGCAGATTCCCGCAAGCTGACTTCACAACAGAGATTTGTGTGCCAGAAGCTTACTGGCAAGTGTTCTTCTCTGGATCCAACTCTGTGAGGGAGTGAAGAAGGAAGTTTTGGGGAAGGAGAAGTAGAAATGTGTTGCGATTTTAGTGAAAGTCTCAGCCAACGTGTGGGGAATTTTAGAGCTAGGAAGGCCATTAAGGCTGTCTTTTATTAGGATGAGGTAGCCAGGTCTTTGTCTGCTTACTTGATGATTCATGACATGTAAACTCCCTCAATGGCCCCCTGGAAGGAAACGTGGCCTTGGGTGAGGCAGTTTTTACCTGAAGGCAATCACTAAAGAGGAAACTGAACTGCTAGGTGATTATACAATTTAAAATATCCCATTCAGAAATTGCTGTATGACTCAGGAAACTCAAACAGTTCTCTGTGACAATCTAGAAGGATGGGATGGGGAGGAAAATGGGAGGGAGGTTTGGGAGAGAAGGGACATGGTTGTACCTATGGCTAATTCCTGTTGATGTATGACAGAAAACCACAAAATTCTGTAAAGCAATTATCCTTCAATTCAAAAAATAAATTAAAAAAATCCCATTCAGACTCTCCTTATCACCATTATATATTTTTATGTATATCATTACCTGAAACTGTCCTGTTTAGTTGAGTAATTGCTTGTTGTGCTTCTCCTTCTATCTAGAATATAAACTCCATGAAGACAGAGATCTAGTCCGTTTTATTTAACCTTGTGTTTGCCACATGTATGTAGCATGTTTCATAGGTTATAGTAAATAGTAATATTTGTTGAATACATTGGTTAAGTGGATATGTCAATGCTTTCTGCGTATTAACAATTAGAAAGTTCTATGAGAGATTTTTGACTCTATCTACAGATGATTCATTTTTTAAAAGCTCTGGTCTTGAAGAACTCCATCTCCTGATGCTGGTCTTTTCTGTATCTTACTTTAGGGCATTACTCTCCATTAAGGTGTAGATTTTTGTGCATTCTTTTCTCTGTGGCATTTACAAAAATGTCTGGAACTTAATTGGTGTTCTGTATAGGGCTTCCCAGATGGCACTAGTGGTAAAGAAGTTACCTGCCAATGCAAGAAACATAAGATATATGGGTTTGATCCCTGGGTCGGGAAGATCCCCTGAAGAAGGGCATGATGACCCACTCGAGTATTCTTGCCTGGAGCATGCCATGAACAGAGGAGCCTGACAGGCTACAGTCCATAATGTTGCAAAGAGTCGGACACAACTGAAGTGACTAGGTACGCATATTATTTAATAAATAAGTAAATGAATGAAATGATAAATAGATCAATCTTAACACTTGCCCTTGGAGCCACATGAAATTAATCTGGCATTCCTCTATGTAACTCCATTAGTCATTGAAACTCCTACTCTGCTTCTACTTAACCTCTCTAAGATGGCATCTCTGAGGTCTTTTCATCATTCCTCATACGAGTTGTTTCTAAACTCCTTCAATACACTGGCCTACATCTCTGAACTAAAATCAAGGTGTTCCAGAGACTTACTCAAGTTTTACTGATTTATATTTCTCTCCACAACTAAGATAGAAGAACATGAAAGCAGAGACTGTGCCCTGTTCTTCTCTCTGATATCCACGCTACCTAATACTACACTTCACAGCATTGCATATAGTAAACACTTAGTAACATAGCAAATGAAGTTATTAGCCACTTTCAAGATTTCAAGTTGAAAAAGTCAAGTCTAAGCTGATTAATGACTATCTTTCCCTTTGCTTTTTCCTTTCTTTCCTTCTATCTTTTTTCCTCCTTCTCTCCTCCCTTTACCCCCCACATTTGTGGAACTTATCCAATCTAATTAAGGTTATTCAATAATTACAATAATTGTCAGAAGACACATCATGACTTAGATTCTAACAGTAAGTACTTTCTTAAAACCAAGATGATTCTTTGCTCATAAGTCTTTCAATAATAATAAAATCCATAAGAGAAAATTACAAGCATCAATGGACAAAGTTTGAGAATATGGGGGCAAGAGCATGAATTTATTGCAAATCAGGCAAAAATAAAACAGAAGAACATACACTGGAGAAAAAATCTACAGCTTAATTACTAATACTCTGCATATTTAATGCAAATGGCCTCATTCCCAACAACTCTGGAAATAATTTGCACAATTCATTAGTCCATAGACATCTACCATCTACCAGCTGTGCCTGTCTCATAATTACCACTAAAACTTTTTCTCCTCAGTCCCTCCTGTTCGTCTGTATATTAGTTCACACTGTATTAGAAATGGTGTTCAATACCAGGCATCCAGTGGTTGATAAGACAGACAAAGCTCTGAATTCTTTCATTCTAGCATGGAAGATAAATGTTAACCACAATATTATACAACTGATTAAATACAGTGATGCTACATCTTTCTGGTTAGTCTTAGGCAGCAAATGATTATTAATTTTCCCATTTTAAGATAAGGATACTGAACCTAAGAATGTAACAAATAATGCCGATAATATCATCTAAACTGCATTGATCTTTTCTGATATTGCAGACTCTTATGTACACTATTTCAATTACCCTCATGGATATCCCATCAGGCTGAGGAAGCTCAGAGATGTTAAGAGAATTTTCCAAGGTCACACAGGCAGTACTCAAAAGGTAGATTTTAATCTACTGCTAGATCCTGTGTTCTGCACCTCAAGTTGTACCGAAGACTTCTGGGCTTAAATTGAAGCTTAAAGAGGGTAAGTGATGGGCCCAGAATCATATGCTTGATAAGTAAAAAAAGGTCTAACCCATCATACCTGACTCCGAAGTGTATCTTCTTACTACTAAACATGAAGGACTGAACTCCTCAGTGTTCTAAGTTGGGGCCTGAGAACATGGGTAATTTGGGTCTAAACTTTTCCAATATAGAACCAGGATTGCTCCTCACACACTAGAGAAAATAGACATCCTGCACACCAGAAAAACTGTCCCTTTCTTTTCGGACAATACTTCTGCCTTTCCTCTTTCCTTTCTCTCTATAAAATGCCCCTTCTCTGCACATCCTTCACACATTTTGCTGCAAGGCTGATGAGAAATCCCTGTTCTGCTTCCTCTCAGCACTGATCAACTCCATGGGCATTTCATTAATGCACCTGTTTATGTTCTGCTTTGAGAATGTTCTTAAGTCATTTTCAAGTGTGTGCGCTCTTTCTCCTCCATTCAGTTTTACATTTCTGCAAGGCAGGATTAGAGCTGTTTATGGTTTTTGCAGTGACCTCCACAGAAGTTTCAGTTCCGGCAAAGAATGGGATTAATTAAATCAAGCTGCCCCCACCACTTCCCTACCTGGCATGCTGATGCAAGCTGACGATAACGGATGACAGATACTGGATGATGATACTTATGATAAAGGACAAAGAGACAAGAAGACTAAGCATTTGTAAATGCTGATGTTGTGGGGAAAATAACTGTATTCAGACAGAAAACAAGGTAGAACGTGTTGCTCCTACTGGAAAGAGGAAGACAGTATCTCAGAGGAATACGTGGGATGAAGCAAATCCTTCCATTTTAGGGGTAGAGGGCAGTCAAAGTGAAGATGACATCTGAGTTGAACTTCAAAGGAGGGCATTAATTGGGCATTTAAAGAAGGGAGAATACTGAGATGGATGGAACGATGAAAACAATGTCTACAATGAGGTAGTTCAGTCAGACATGAGGAGGAGGGAATTAGTCCTTTTGGCTGGGCCACTGGGTGCAGAAATATGTACAAAAGAGAAACAATGTTTGAAAGATAAGAGAGGAAGAACTTGGGTAGCAGGAATTAAGAGTTTGAAATTTAACCAGTAGACAATGGGGGAATCATCAGAGGATTTCTTACTATCAAAGAAACATATGATCAGAAATGTGATTCAGGAAAATTCAACTCATTTACTAAAGACAGTAGATGGAAGGAGGGCAGGTTGTGGGCAGGAAAAATACTGATGAAGTTACTATACTAGATAAGAAAGAAGGAATATGTTTTCAGCCTATGGAATGATTTACTTTTGTCTGTCCTGTTTAAGTCAGATGGAGCTACTTGACATCTGCAAATTTTCCATATTAGAGCAGTTACCCAATGAATTTAGTCCTCCTCCATTTCCATATGTTGGGATGACAAACATACAGACACCCATAGGCCACTTGTAACCCTGACAGAAAGAGCTGCTGGGCTTGTGGAGCTGCACTTATCTATTTCTATTTCTTGTTTCTCTGTGTAGACTTTGTACCTGGCATAATTTCCATTCTAAGTAAATTAAAACAAGTCTCCTACATAATATCTATATTTAAAATGACAGAATTGTTACTTCTTCATTTGGGGGGACAAAAAGGAATAAAAGTCTGAACTAGGGTAAGGGTGATGTGAAGGTAAGGGGAAGATTTGCAATGGTTCCAGAAAGGACAAATGCATAGGACTAAGAATAAATTCTTATATATGTGAAGGATAGAGGGAGGAATGAATGCAGGGCCAAAATATCTAATCTAGTGCCTGAAGATAATAAGAGCCAACATTCTATGGTTCCTTGCTCTGTTCCAAGTACTATGCTAAGCACCTGGTACACGCCTAACTCACTGAATCTTTACAATAACTGCTTTGAAGTAGGTCACACCTTTGAAGTTAATTATCATTATAAACCTCATTTTATAATTATAGTAGTCAAAACAACAATAATTAAAATGACTTCTCCAAGTAAATCCAGCTATTAAGTGATAGAGCTGAGATTATGGATGCATGAGGTCAGGCTGCTCAGCCCACAGCTTAATAATAAGGCACTACTGTAATGTCAAATACAGAAACCCTAAACACGGCAACCACAGTGAGTGTGCTGTCAGTAAACACTGAGAGGACAGATGAATCTCAAGAAACTTTATCCTAGATAAGAAGACACCGTATGGAATTCTGAGTTAGAATCAACAAGGAAGATACAGTAAGAACTGGTCTGACCTCCTGCTAACTCTGTGCCAGGCCCTGAACAACATACTTTCAATAATTTTCTGGTTGATACAATGCAACTCCATTATTATTAGTTTCTTTTTACAGATGAAGAAACTAAGAATCAGAATGATTAACGAAGTTGCTTAGGGTCAGACTTCTCCTACACAAGAGAACTAGGTCAGAGCACTATGTCAAAGCCTATGGTCAAAATCGCTATACACACATGCCCAATCAAGTATCAGCGAGAACAAGGCCTGAGTAATGACCATTTGTATTGTGACCAAGAGATAGTCTTGTTCATATAATTTAGTCTCCAGTCTGTGCGATTTTTGTAAATTTAAAAACGGGGGTGCACAGATGGCTTCACAGGTGAATTCTACCAAAAATTTAGAGAGGACCTAACACCTATCCTACTCAAACTCTTCCAGAAAATAACAGAGGAAGGTAAACTGCCAAAATCATTCTATGAGGCCACCATCACCCTAATACCAAAACCAGACAAAGATGCCATAAAAAAAGAAAGCTACAGACCAATATTACTGATTAACAGATATAAAAATCCTCAACAAATTCTAGCAAACAGGATGCAACAACATATTCAAAAGATCATATATCATGACCAAGTGAGTTTTATCCCAGGGATGCAGGATTCTTCAAATTTTGCAAATCAAACAATGTGATATACCACATTAACAAATTGAAAGAAAAACCATATAATTATCTCAACAGATGCAGAGAAAGCCTTTGACAAAATCCAACATCCATTTATGATAAAACTGTCCAGAAAGCAGATATAGAAGGAACATACTTCAACATAGTAAAAGCCATGTATGATAAATCCACAGCAAATATTATCCTCAGTTCAGTCGCTCAGTTGCGTCCGACTCTTTGCGACCCCATGAACCACAGCATGCCAGGCCTCCCTGCCCATCACCAACTCCTAAATTCCACCCAAACCCATGTCCATTGAGTCGATGATGCCATCCAACTATCTCATCCTCTGTCGTCCCCTTTTCCTCCTGCCCCCAATCCCTCCCAGCATCAGGGTCTTTTCTAATGAGTCAGCTCTTCGCATCAGGTTGCCAAAGTACTGGGGTTTCGGCTTCAACATCAGTCCTTCCAATGAACACTCAGGACTGATCTCCATTAGGATGGACTGGTTGGATCTACTTGCAGTCCAAGAGACTCTCAAGAGTCTTCTCCAACACCACAGTTCAAAAGCATCAATTCTTCAGCACTCAGCTTTCTTTATAGAGTCCAACTCTCAAATCCATACATGACCACTGGAAAAACCATAGCCTTGACTAGACAGACATTTGTTGGCAAAGTAATGTCTCTGCTTTTTAATATGCCATCTAGGTTGGTCATAATTTTCCTTCCAAGGAGTAAGCACCTTTTAATTTCATGGCTGCAGTCACCATCTGCAGTGATTTTGGAGCCCAGAAGAATAAAGTCAGCCATTGTTTCCAGTGTTTCCCCATCTATCTGCCATGAAGTGATGGGACCAGACGCCATGATCTTAGTTTTCTGAATGTTGAACTTTAAGCCAACTTTTTCACTCTCTTCTTTCACTTTCATGAAGAGGCTCTTTACTTAGTTCTTCTTCACTTTCTGCCATAAGTGTGTCCTCAATGGTGAAAAATTGAATACATTTTCCCTAAAGTCAGGAACAAGACAAGGGTGCCCACTCTCACCATTACTATTAAAACTACTTTTAGAAGTTTTAGCCATAGCAATCAGAGAATAAAAAGAAATAAAAGAAATCCAGATTGGAAAAGAAGAAGTAAAACTTGCGGTGTTTGCAGATGACATGATCCTCTACATAGAAAACCCTAAAGAAACCACCAGAAAATTACTAGAGCTAATCAACAAATATCAGTCCTGGGTGCTCATTGGAAGGACTGATGTTGAAGCTGAAAATACAATACTTTGGCCACCTGATGCAAAGAGCTGACTCATTGGAAAAGACCCTGATTCTAGGAAAGATTGAGGGCAGGAGCAGCAGGGGATGAGAGAGGATGAGATGATTGGATGGCATCATTGACTCAATGGACATGGGTTTGGGTGGACTTCAGGAATTAGTGATGGACAGGGAGGCCTGGCGTGCTGTGGTTCATGGGGTCGCAAAGAATCAGACACGACTGAGCGACCGAACTGAACTGAATCAACAAATATAGTAAAGTTGCAGGATATAAGATTAATACACAGAAATATCTTGCATTTCTATACACTAACAATGAGAAAACAGAAAGAGAAATTAAGGAAACAATTCCATTCACTATTTCAATGAAAAGAATACAATACTTAGGAATAAGTCTACCTAAAGAAACAAAAGACCTATGTATAGAAAACTATAAAACACTGATGAAAGTAATTAAAGGTGACACAGATAGATGGAGAAATAAACCATGTTCATGGATTGGAAGAATCAATATAGTGAAAATGAGTATACTACCCAAAGCAATCTATAGATTCAATGCAATCCCTATCAAACTACTGACAGTATTTTCAAAAGAACTAGAACTAATAATTTCACAATTTGTATGGAAATACAAAAAACCTAGAATAGCTAAAGCAATCTTGATAAAGAAGAATGGAACTGGAGGCATCAACCTGCCTGACTTCAAGCTATACTACAACACTACAGTCATCAAGACAGTATGGTACTGGCACAAAGCCAGAAATATAGATCAATGGAACAAAATAGAAAGCCCAGAGATATATCAACGCACCTATGGACACCTTATCTGTGACAAGGTGGCAAGAATATATAGTGGAGAAAAGACAATCTCTTTAACAAGTGGTGCTGGGAAAACTGGTCACCCATATGTAAAAGAATGACATTAGAACACTTTCTAACACCATACACAAAAATAAACTCAAAATGGATTAAAGATCTAAATGTAAGACCAGAAACTATAAAACTCGTAGAGGAAAACATAGGCAAAGCACTCTCTGACATAAACCACAGGAGGATGCTCTATGACCCACTTCCCCGAGTAATGGAAATAAAAGCAAAAATAAACAAATGGGACTTAATTAAACTTAAAAGCTTTTGCACAATGCAGGAAACTATAAGCAAGGTGAAAAAGCCTTCAGAATGGGAGAAAATAATAGTAAACAAAGCAACTGACAAATAATTAATCTCAAAAATACACAAGGAGCTAATGCAGCTCAATACCAGAAAAATAAATGACCCAAGCAAAAAATGGGCCAAAGAACTAAACAGACATTTCTCCAAAGAAGACATACAGATGGCTAACAAACACATGAAAAGATTCACAACATCACTCATTATCAGAAAAACGCAAATCAAAACTTCAATGAGTACCATCTCACACGGGTCAGAATGGCTGCTATCCAAAAGTCTACAAACAATAAATGCTACAGAGGGTGCGAAGAAAAGGGAATCCTCTTACACTGTTGGTGGCAATGCAAACTAGTACAGCCACTATGGAGAACAGTGTGGAGATTCCTTTAAAAACTGTAAATAGAACTGCCATATGACCCAGCAATCCCACTGCTGGGCATACACACTGAGGAAACCAGAATCGAAAGAGACATGTGTATCCCCATGTTCATCACGGCACTGTTTACAATAGTTAGGACATGGAAGCAACCTAGATTTCCATCAGCAGATGAATGCATAAGAAAGCTGTGATATATATACACAATAGAATATTACTCAGCTATTAAAAAGAACACATTTGAATCAGTTCTAATGAGGTGGATGAAATTAGAGCCTATTATACAGAGTGAAGAAAGTCAGAAAGAAAAACACCAATACAGTATGTTAATGCATATATATAGATAGATAGATAGATAGATTTAGAAAGATGGCAATGATGATCCTATATGTGAGATAGCAAAAGAGACACAGATATAAAGAACAGACTTTTGGACCCTGTGGGAGAAGGCGAGGGTGGGATGATTTGAGAGAATAGCATTGAAACATGTATATTACCATATGTGAAACAGATCACCAGTCCAAGTTCAATGTATGAAACAGGGCACTCAAAGCTGGTGCACTGGGACAACCCTGAGGGATGGCATGGGGAGGGAGGTGGGAGGGTGGTTCAGGATGGGGGACACATGTACACCCATGGCTGATTCATGTCAATGTATGGCAAAAATCACCACAATACTGTAAAGTAATTAGCCTCCAATTAAAATAAATAACTAAAAGAAAAATTAAAACAGGGGCCCATTAATATGAGCTTCAGGATTGCAGATACTCTAACTATCCCATGAAAATTAGGATGTAGGGACATACAACTAAGAAAACTTTGACATCCTTCAATAAAACAGTGTCCAGAGACCAGTGCAAATAACCATGGACTACCATGGATTGTGGGGGCAAAACTGGACATGAGGAGAAGAATTAATGAATGACTACCTGTCTTCCTTAAACAATCTGAAGATGTAAAGAAATAACTCAAAAGGGAATCTGGACTTGCCTGGTCGTGGGCTGGGCTGGCAGGTGCACACATGATGGACACCCAGTACATATTACTCACTATTAGGAACAAAGAAAGAGGCTATTTTTACTTTTTTTTTTTTGCTTTGGTTTTTTTTTTTTTAAATTGTATTTGCTAAGACAAGGGGATATTGAGCCTATCTGTAAGGAGAAGGGCAGGGGACCCACTAGAAAGAAAAAGAATGGCTGGAGAGCTTTAAGAGTTCAAGGAGAGAAGTTTTTCTTGAAAAAGAAGGGAAAATATACTTTCTTAAAGAGATAATAAAATTACCAATCAATTTATAAGTATGACAGAGGTAAGCTAACTATCAAGAGGTATCCAGTTCCCTGGCTAAAGATTGGTAACAACAATATGCATTTGAGGTCTTACTCAGTAAGTATGGAATGAATGTCTGCCAGGTACGAGCACCTGAACATGCACCTTCCGGAAGTTGGGCCTTGCCTGGTAGAGATGCCTTCAGCACAATGATTATCTCAGGATGAAGGGGCCTGCAGCATGGCAAGGACCCTGGACTCAGCTGAGGAAGCCTGGACTCCATGCTCAGCTGAATCACTGATTTGCTTCATGACTTTGAATTAGTTTCCCTCTTAGGTCCTCAGTTTCTTCATTTGTCAAAAGGGAAACCAAACAAGATCAGTGCTTTCCAAATGCCAAGTGGGTCTATTAGATCAGATCAGATCAGTTGCTCAGTCATGTCCAACTCTTTGCAACCCCATGAATCGCAGCACACCAGGCCTCCCTGTCCGTCACCAACTCCCGGAGTTCACTCAGACTCATGTCCATAGAGTCAGTGATGCCACCCAGCCATCTCATCCTCTGTCGTCCCCTTCTCCTCTTGCCCCCAATCCCTCCCAGCATCAGAGTCTTTTCCCATGAGTCAACTCTTCACATGAGGTGGCCGAAGTACTGGAGTTTCAGCTTTAGCATCATTCCTTCCAAAGAAATCCCAGGGCTCATCTCCTTCAGAATGGACTGGTTGGATCTCCTTGCAGTCCAAGGGACCCTCAAGAATCTTCTCCAACACCACAGTTCAAAAGCATCAATTCTTCAGCGCTCAGCCTTTTTCACAGTCCAACTCTCACAACCACACATGACCACAGGAAAAACCATAGCCTTGACTAGACGAACCTTTGTTGGCAAAGTAATGTCTCTGCTTTTGAATATGCTATCTAGGTTGGTCATAACTTTCCTTCCAAGGAGTAAGCGTGTTTTAATTTCATGGCTGCAGTCACCATAGGGCTTTAATGTCATAGCCTTTATTTTTTATTTATTTTAACTGAAGCAGAATACACCACAAAATACATATAAAAGTGTAAATCTTGCTGAATTTTTCACAAAGTGAATTGATGCATGTAGCATTACTTGGATCAAGAAACAAAACATCACTGATATCCTAGAAATGTGCCCACCCTCAACCCTCATTACTTTCCAGATAATTCCATCTACCCCTTGATGAAAACCTATTGCCTTAACCCAGAGCAGCAGAGATCAGTTTCTCCTGTTTATATCACTTCTATAAATGGAACCATGCAACATGATCAATTTTGTGTCTAGCTTCTTTCACTCACTATTAAATTTGGGAGATTTATCTTCATTATAGAGGGTAATGCTGATGGTTTCAATGAGGCATGTTTTAAATATAAGAAAAAATAAGAAAATAAAGTATGTGTTTTTCATAAAACTAAATTTATTCAAAATAAATGATCATCCTTTCATTTGAGATTATGTGCTTTTGTCCTTTTGGCAATAAAAACATCTTTTTGAATTCCATTGTTAACTGCTGGAAGTTTGGTTTTAGTGTTTTATTTTTTGTTTTGTTTTCATTTTAATGTACTAACTTGGCAAATTCAGCCTTAATTTTTATCATTCTGTATTAAATAAAATTTGAATGGGACTTGAAATCCCTAAGTATGCAGGGTCCCTAGGGCTAGAAGCCCCCTTAGTCTCTAGGCTCTGATTACAGACCACTTGGAGGCATCGGGTTTTGGTTATAGCCACATTTAATGGCCAACTCTTAAGCACAGATTCTCAGAGATGGCCACAAAAACCCCAATTATTGATTTTTCTTGAAAGAGATAAAGGAAGCTTTTTTCCTTGCTTGTAATCTTTGTGCAGACAAAACAAATAACAGCATCAATTTTCCTAAGTACCAGGTCAGATTATGTCTTATCAGAAGGCCACTAGAATTGCCTGAAAGAGTGGCTAGCAGGGGGTTCATCAGTAGGAAAGGACAAGAAAACCAAGATATCAAGCATGGGATTTCTGCGTCCCAGTTTTCTGGAAAAGAGAAAATGTGTCCTCAGTTGGTGTCCATCAAGGAAATCCTTATCAGCATAAGTAGACTTTAAAGAAAAAGAAAGAGGCTCTTAGCAGGCACTCAGCTAACAAACATGACTCCTTGAAAAAGAGGATAAAATCAATCATTTTAGCCAGAGTTGAAATCACATGCATCTTACAAAGAAAAATCGCACACATGCTCACAGACACGAAAAAAAAAAAAAAAAAAAAACGGGATGCCAGAACATTCAGTCTCTAAAGGATAATTGTCTGGTTGAAGTGATGGGATCTGTGATGAAATCTTCCATCAAGGTCTATTCAAGAGAGGAGTTTCCTGCTGGCAGAACTCAGAATCCTCTTCCCCAAGGGATCTCAATTACATATTCAGCCTCTTTCCCCTGGAGAAAGCCATTACAGAACAATTCAACTTTTAAACAAAATCAATCTGTGGCTCTGTTTTTCATTACTAGCTGTGAAGAGATGCAGCGCCCAAATTATTACAAATAAATGGTTACCCTTTTATAGCTGAAATAAGAAAGCTTTCCAGAAATATATGCATTATTATATAAGGCAAGATACACACATACACATTATATATAGTCCTTATAATTTTTTTTCTAGAAAAAAAATTTATTTTTTGCTCTTGACTTGTTAACATTCAACCCTTACCTCTGTTTCTAAAGCCTGCCCATCTCTTATGTGGGTAATTTTCCAAAGTGTAATTTGGGTAATTTGCCAAAGTTCTTGGCAGAACCCAAGCCCAATCTCCCTCTGCCACCTCTCCCTGATGAGAGTCAAGGACATATTGCCTCTCTTCCATCTCCTGGAAAAGCCAAGATGTGAGTTGGTGTCCCAAGCTTGGTCAACTGGATCTTCTTTTTCAGGACTTTGAATCTTGATTAATGATACTGAGTAAGGGAATGTCTGAAACTCAGAAGTTCATGAACCAGACTGTTGCTTTGGTAGAAACTCTGTTGAGGTTCCTTCTGCCTTCTCCCCAATAAATGTCTCTCCTACATTTTAAGTAGAGTTCATTTCTGTGGCTTTCAAACAAGAACAGTTTCTGAAGCAAGAGCTGGTGACCACACATGCATCCTAATAAATTTTAATTTTTGAAAGGTAAAAAAAAAAGCATTTATTTTATATGTAATAAAGCATGTTTTGGAAAACATAGTTTTCATACCCTGAAATTGCCAAAAGGCAGGGGAAATTATTAGATGACCTCATATCCCAAGAATTTAAAGCTAAAGATGAAGTTTCCTGAAGAGAGGCAAATAGAAGCATCTTAAAATCTCCTTGAATGTTTATGTTTTTAAATAATGAAGTTTTGATATTGAAGTACAAGCACAGAAATACATACACTATGTTTTGCTTCAAGAAATACTATTCCTGATGCCCTTATTTAATTTACAGTCACTGAAAGGACTTATTTTTAATCAAGCAGCACTGTTTCAAATAATTAGGAGGCACGTTTCTGCTGGTTAGCAATAAATCTGGCTCTCATACAAATATCCTCTAGCTTCATATGCCATAGGGCACAGGGTAGAGTCCAAGAGAGGGAAGGGCATGTGGCCCTGTCTTTCCCTGTATACCCAGAAGGTGTTTCATTCTTTGGTGCTCATAGACTCGACCATGGGAATCTAGTTCCCTCTGTGTCATTTGCCACAGTGCACCTAAACTCTACTGATTTTTGACACCTGAGAAAACCCTAACAAGGTCCCAAATTTGATCATTTGTGAGCACAAGTGTATTAATAGCTCCTTTCTTAATAGAACCATAATGACCTTTTCCCCTCAGCTCCTCAGAACTTCTCCAACACATCCAGTTTGCCTGAGAGTCTGTTTGAGTCTGAAAATGCCTAATGCCCACCTGAGGATGGCTTCAATTGGAGGGAAACAGAGAACTGTGGTGTCTCACTACCTGAGGTTATATACTAACTCTGCCACTTAGTAGCTATAGAATCTGTGATTTACTTAGCTTCTTTAAACCTCAATTTACACATATGTAAAATAGTAATGGGCTGCACTGATTCATCTACATTGTCCCTTACCTGGTTGCTACTAATTCCAGTGCCACAAAGGAGAGGCAGTGTGTTTCAGGACTTTCTTGGGAAAGGAAAGAGATCACAGCATGCCCATGATGGTCAGGAACACATTCATTTAGAAAAACTGTGTCATAGTAAGATGAGCAGTGGTACTCTAGGTTGGTGGTCCCTTCAGGGAAATTCATCACAAAGGAGAGTGCCCCATCACTAGGTAACACAGACCCTTGCCATTTGAGAGGGAGTAAATCTGGACATTTAGGCAGATGTTTGGCATTAAGGTGTGGTAGCTGTACCCAGGCCCAGAGAGAAAAACTCAGGATTTAAAAAAAACACACACACCCCCCCCCAAAAGAAAAGAACAGAAAAGAAAAAATAAAGATAGACCAATGGGAAGTGACCTCTTTATGTCTTGTTTTTATGGAGAGTTGCTGTTCCTAAGTTTCACCATACATTATAAGGCAGTATTACTAACTACCACCAGCAAATCTTTAACAAAGAAAAGAACTGAATTTCAAAACCAGAAAACTTAGTCAAGGTCACAGGCCTAGTATACAGTGGAACCAGAATTTGCTCCTCCTGGAAGCCACAAGAGATATGGACAGAAAATCAAAGCTCTATTTTAGGTAAGGGGAAGAATTCAGTAGCCTGATTCCCAAGGTCAATAATTCAAGGTACCATCTTAGACATGGACATAAGGGAGGAAGAGGAATCCCTTGGCAGAAAGAGGATCCAGGATAAGCTCAGCACCCAACTACAGTATCCTAATTTCTCTTGACTGATAACTGCTTGCTTCTGGGATTTTGCTATGAAGGGACATTCAGGATGCCTGTAGTGCCACCATTTTTTCAAACAGTTTGGGGGAAATGGTTGCAGTAACCGTTGGAGTCTACATACGGTGTTTATAGAATTTGGGGTTTCTTTTTTGAAGGAGTATATGCTTTATCTTCATCAGGAGAAGATTATTCTGGAATTAAGGGTAGGATTCAACCTAAGGCCTATTTTGGTCGAAAATAATATAAAATAATAAAACAAAAGTATTGAATTTTGTGATATTTGCAAATATCCATTACAAATCTGACTGCCCAATATTAACCCTTTTAGCCCAATCTACCAAAGATTATAAAAGATTGAGATAATAGAATAAAATAGTAATGTCTCTGTGTAACGTACAAACCCTAAGGAAACATAAAAAGCAAAACAAATGAGTGTCTTTAATTGTAATATTTAAACTCTCCCTGTCTGTTCCAACACCATTTATAGGCAGCTTAATTAAACACCATCCTAATTCAGCACAAGGAGACCCAAGGGGACATATTTTATAACCTCAAACTGTAAGTGTGAAAGAAAGCTTTGTTTCTTAAGCCTTTGCCCTTGTACTGTTTAAGCAAATCAGAGAATATTCCCAAGTCACCCAATCTGCTCCTCGTTGGTCATCTAGGAGGTCAAAGAGGACAGTGTTGACCTGCTCTAACAAAGACTACCTTTTGCCACACATTCTCCAGGTCCTTTGTTCTCTAGAAACCTAAAGTTCTTATTTTATATTGTATCATGCTGACAACCTCCATTTTTACAATATATTCTGGCTCCAAAGAGTTGGGTTTTAGCTACACTCAAAAGCATCAACTATCCTGAGGATTCTTGATAACATTTTCTACAATAAGCATACTTTCTGCATTTTGGCATCTTTAAAATTCAGGATGCATCTTAGAATTGATGGATATAATAGTCAATGTCAGCCAGGTGGCAATTATAGTGCTACTGAGTGAAAACTTTCTATAGATGGCTTCTAAAAAATTCAAGAAGGCACCTCATCTATGCACCTTAGAATCAATGAAATATGACTGTCTATAGCTAACATATACTGATCACTTGCCATGGAAGGTGTACCAGTTATCTGACACCTCATTAATGCTGTCTAACCAACAACCATGAAACCTTAGTGTTAAGCACCAATGACATTTATTATTTCTCATGAATTTGTGAGGTTACTGAGCAATTCTGCTGATCTAGGCCAGGCCTATCTGTATTACCATGCGTCTGTAGTCAGCTTCAATAGTGTGTTTCTGCTGACCTTGGTTGGGTTCCCTCGTGTTTAGAAATCAGCTAGCTCAAGGCTTGTTGTCTAGGATACATTTCCTTCCTCTTGTGGTCTTCCATCCTCAGGCAGGTTAGCCTAAGCTTGTACTTATGTTAGCAGGATTCCAAAAAGAGATGAACTCATGCAAGCAGTTTTTTCAAGATTCTGCATGAATGATAAACACTTTTTAAACATTCTATTGGCCAAAGCAAGTCATTTGCCTAAGCTCAAAACAAACCTGAAGATGTTCAGCTCTTTCTTGCACTCTCTTTGGCATAGTGTTAACATTCAGCTGAAGACGGACATCTGCTGCCCCCTTTAGGTGATCACTTTTCAGTCGACCACCTTCTAACACAGGAGCCATATCTGCTTGACATCTGTGGCCTTACAGATGATGCATATCTACACCTGTAATATCTTAATATCCACACCTGTACCTATCATTGTAATTAAAAACTACAATAGGACTTTGAAAATAGCCAAACATATCTCCCTCTCAAACTCAGCATCCGTCATCCACAAAGTTCAAAGTGCTGTACCTGTTGCTAAAAAATGTATCAAAACAAAGTGACTCATATAGGATCCTTGCGGGAATCCATTCAGATCCTCCCCACCCCAAGGAGCTAGAAACTCAATTGTTGAACACCAAGGCCAAATCATGTTTAAGACTGGTGATCACTATCTTACTTTCCTTTAAATCAACCTGTCTAAATTCCTCATTATGAATCAATCTGATGAGAATGACTGTACTATCACTTGTTAGTAGACTGTACTATCACTACTAGACTCGTATTAACTGCTGGTGTTATAAATAAAACTTTAAGGACAAAGTAGTAAGCCAAACATATAGGGTCTGCTCATCTGGATTTACTGTGCAACTGTGGCCTATTTATTGTTTTCTCTAAATATTTTTTGAATAATTTATATAAGAGTAAAGAACATTTCTTTCATGCCACATTTTTATCTCCAAACCATTCTTTTGAGACCTTGTGTATAACAATTTTATTGTGGTCTTCAATCTTCATGGAGCTATCTCACCAAGTTTATTTCTCTCTAACTTAAACGCTAGCTGATGTCAAGATCCAAGAAAACAGTTCCAGACAAGTACAGCACCTGGATATTTTTATTTTTTGCTTGAACAATTAAATAAAACTTTGTTCTGTGGGAAGCCTTGGGAAATGACAGGCTTAACAGCCTGCTGAACAAACAGTAGAGTTGCCGTCACACTTGAGTTACAGTCCATTTAAACTCCAAATCAGCTACAACCAGGGTTTACATTTACTGAGCAGGTGGAACGGAAGAGGCTTCGGGATATCATGGAGACAACTACCTAAATCCTAAAGAGGTTTCCAGGCTTTTAAATGATACACCAGACAAACAATAAATTAAAATTCTTCCTAAATGTTCAAGGATAACCCTCCTTTGAGGTCTAATCTTACAAAGTACATTAGAGATGTGAGCAAGTACAAATCAAAGGTATCCAGAAATGGTCTGTAATCAATCAAAATTTAGACTTCTATTGTGAAACATAATTTTACGTTTCCCTGGCTTGGTTACACATGTATCTGAGAACTAGAATGTTAAGGTTCCACTATGCTATTTTGAATCAATGGTTCTTAGAAACACACACACACACACACACACCCCTATCTATCAGACTAAGTTGTTTTAGGTATTTATTTTAGAGTGGGCTTACCCAATTCATGCAATCTAGTTTGCTGCTATTTATGCTGGTATATTTGACAACTGTCACCCTGAGTGATAAATATAGATTGATTTCCTTTATTTTCTGGCTCTTCAGCTTGACCAAGTAATATATCACCATTTTTGATTTGGTGGTGGGTGGTGAATAAAGTGTGTGTGTGTGTGGTCAGTTTAGCCAGGAAGATTGAGGAAATAATATTGGAGTTCTCTCCAAAACTTACAACAAGCTGGGGAGATGTGTTCCGTCTGCAAAACTTCTCCAGAAAGACCCCATTGATGGCAAATTCTCCAACATGCACAGTCTGCATAAAAACTAGTTTATCCGACAATGGTGGAGCCAGCACTGTGGCAGAAAGACACCTGAGAGGGAGTACGCCTGTTCTATTGTTTATTGATCAGATGAATGGTGTCATAAAGTCCAGACCATCAAAGAGTAGTCACTGTTACATGGGAACACTGACTGTTTTACCACCACTGGCCAGAGTTACGTGGCTTCCAAGGGGATGTACCCATTGAAATGTTAGCCCTGAGTGAACAGTCAGTTGGTGGAGTCATCTTATGCTTGGAACATACTAAATAATCACAAAAGAAAAACAGGAGCAAAAAGTTTGCAGAAAAATATGAAATAAGTATTTTAGTTGTAATGTGCCATTTTCAGAGTATGAAACTCCCCAAAAAGTTCAGGAGTAAGGAAGGTAAGGAAAATCAGAGGATGTCAGGACTCAGACATTAATCTTTTTTCCCTTTAAGCATGTTTTTGAAAATGTAGAAATATGTCAATGCTCTGTGGAGCTATGTCTGGTCCTTGTTGAGAGCTTCCTGCTGCTGTAGTCCTTCACATCCCTTTATGAGCACGTCTTAGAGCGGCTGGGGGACAGATCTGGTATCCACTGAGAACTTTTCAGAAAGACACCTATGTGTGAGGGACACTGCAACATTGTGGTCACAAACATGAAGAGACTCGAGGGAGAGAGCAGTTGCTCTGCCACCATCTGAGGAGATTCCAGGAGGGGAACCCCAAGCTGCTTCCTTAATCCCTCATGGATGCTTTTATTTAATACCACAAATAAGACCCAGAAGTACCCTAAATTCCAAACCATACCCCTACTCGATGAAGTAAACAAAAGCTCCTGGGATGAAACAAGTGGCTACTCAGTTTGAAAGAGACCTCTTATTCTGGGCCTCACCCTGCTCTTGACCTGTCTTTTTTACATCTGACAGTCATTGGCTTTTTATGAGATTTAGGATTACCTACTTTGCTCTGCCTCTGAAATTTTTGTCCCTCTCACTCATGTCCTCCTCTGTGGGCCCCTTCAGTCTGCCAGCTGGGCCCACATTGCTTGTACCCATGGTTCTGCTCCTCCTTAGGACATGTACTTGTTCCCTCAGGCCCTGCTCCAGAACAATGAGCCTGCAATGTTTTCAGCATCTACATACACCCTTTACCTAAAGGGCCTTTGAGACCTATAACCCTCTGGACTTGACTGGCACCCAGCCCAGAGAGAGACCAGCTGCTCTGTAAAGGCTTTCATGGATTCAGCATAGTTAAGTGATAACTCATAGGGGCAATTCTCACCTCTTTCCTCCTCCACAGGAGAACTCAGCACACACTTAAGAAGCTTCCTTCTCATTTCTTTAATGTTCCAGGAAACATACACAATGGACAAATCACCTTGAGTTCATCTGCATTTCTATAGGAGGCAAAACTTCAATGGAGGGATGCTCCCAGTTTACTGTGGCTTCTGCTTTGCTGGAACCAGATACTGACATCTCCCACCCAAAAAATCCAGCAGCCTCACAATACTTGGGGAACAGGAAGCATGAATGCTCTTTGCAGGTGGCCCAACAAAGAAATGAGAAGCTATTCTTATTTTCAAGCAGCCCAGAACTCTCAGACTCAGGATATTCAACACTTTTTTTAACGTGAAAAGCATAAGAGACTGGCCGTCTCTCTCGCCCACTGCTGCTTTCTATAAACTCCCTTTCCTGAGTTAGGACCCAAGTTAGAGGTTTCAAGACCTGGTTTCCCTGACTGTTGAAATTATGCCACAGCAACGGGAAGAACACAGAACTTTCAAAACTGTTCACTGCAGCCCACTACTATGAGGACCTGCCCACCAGATATTAACACCCTTACTACTAGCAACAGGACATCATCTTGGTAGTTTGACTTTTCACCCTTCCTAATAAGCACATGTGATACACAACTTGCAGTTTCTCAGTTGCACAATCAGAAACCTGTGACATCATAAAACTCTGAGCAGCATGTTGGAAGCACCCTTGCAACCAGACCCAATAAAGTTAATGCTTCTCTGGGCTGGAGAAATGGCACAGATGGAGTGAAGCTGTCTCAGATTAGCCTTTTGTAATAAGTTTTGAGAATTCTACCAGGACTAAATAACCACAAGTTTCGGTTTGGTTTTATTTTTGTTTGAATAGTCAACCATATACTACTGCATCAAACCAGCCAATCCCCCTAGGTGATAAGACATAGTTTTTATTCATTCCACAAGGGTGGGATTGGCCCGAGATGAAGGGATGCAGTTGTTTCTCTATAGTGGCAGTGCCTTTGGGGAGATGTGGGCTGCCTGTTTCAGAAATGATGTTTTAATTGGAAAAAAAAAAAAAAAAAAAAACCCTTTCATCACCCTCACTACAAGTTTATGAAACTACTTCTTCCCAACTGTGTGATTTTGATAATAGCAGATGAAATCCAAAGTAAAGCTCAGTATCTTAGATGTTCTGACTTGTTAGAAATACAGGTGTGGAGGCAGGGCAATTCTCTTTCAGGCTAAATTGATGGCCTAGATATTTTTATGCGTGGGTCACAATCCATTTCTTAAATTTACCTGACAAAATTCACTTGGAAAGTTTGTAAACAAGAAGACTGCTGTACCTTTATCTTGGTGACTGGTTCTGCAAGTCTGCAGAGAAGTTATGGTACTGCCCCTTAAACAATGACCCCAGATGACTGATGTGATTATATGAGAGCAGACCTTCCATCAGCCAGAGCTATGCTCTAACAAACAAGAGAGTCCCAAATTATGTTAACAGAAGACAAATCTGTGATACTTTGATTCTAGCTCGGGATTTAAATGCATTAAATCCTGACAATGAAGGACAGTAATTCTCTGATCCTTGGATTTCTCTGATTTCCTTAACCAAGGGAAAATCCTTGATCACATAGAGGCAGTTCAAGCCCTTCTAGGGGCGCATTTGTATCAGTAAATGAAACAAAACCAAACATCTTGTTCATCACAGAAATCATCAGTATAACATTTTAAACTTGAATTTGTTTAGTGAGGATACATATTCACTAATGTGCTCAGTTGCTCAGTCATAAATACATATGCACAAATCAACCTACTTTTTTAGCTTTCCAAGTGATCTCCACATCCTGATCTGATCTCCATGTCCTGTTAACTCTGCCCACAGGAAAAGAGCAGAGCAATGGGAGTACCCCAGCATTTGGAAAATAAAATCCTCCTGTGAGAATCCAGAGGTATTGCCTTCTCCCTTATTCCATTTCTCAAAGAGAATAGCTCTGAAGCTCCTGGAAACTGGCTACAAATTAGGGATTACCATAGAGGGTTCATTAAGTAAATTATAGTATATATTCATTATTATGATGCAACCATTATGATGATACTAAATAACTGATAATGACATGGGAAAACATGATACAATGATCAATAAGAGAACAAAATGTATAGGTACATAACCATATTACATAATTTCACTGATTACACATAAATATACAATCATTTATGTGGAAACATGACTAAGGTGTAAGGTATAAAAATATTTTATTTTTTTTAAAAGTAAATGGGCTACAAATAAGTTCCATAGTATTCTTTAGATTTTTTTCTAGGTCTTTTCTATTATTAAATTTAATGCATCTTTATTATTTTTTAGAATAAAGTGTGGTTTCCCTGGTAGCTCAGCAGTAAAGAATCCACATGCAATAAAGGAGACCTGGGTTTGATCCCTGGGTAGGGAAGATCCCTTGGAGAAGGAAATGGCAATGCAACAGAGGGGGAAATTACTTTCATGTTAAAAATAATTTAAAGCATGTTAAGAAATATGGTTTGCCAATCATGGCTCTAGGATTTGAGCAGACTCGCTACGGGTAGGGACAGTTACCATTAGTAATAATCAAACTTGCTTCTAGGGTCATCAGGCAATGTTTTATTACCAATGCTACAAAGACCATTGAGAATGTTCAGGAACACCTGGCACCATGTTCTGTTCCATGAAGTCAATCCAGATCAGAACCCCAAGGGCAGAGCAGGCAAAGGAGCTGAAAAGATGACTTGATATCCAGCTTAAAAAATAATGGTACTTTTCACAGTAGTCTTCAGTATACAGAAGATTTTGAGGTTAAATGTCCTGTTATCCAGAGATGACACAGAAACCAGCAGGCAAAAGTTACTGGAGAGTTCAGATTTCAGATCAGCACAAAGAACAACTTACTATCTGAGCTCCTGAGGAGGGCAGCTTCCCAACCCTTCAGAGCTCAGTCTGACACTAGAGGATCATCTGTCCAGGAGGCTGATGAAGGAATGGTCATCTTCAGCAGCAAAAGCTGTGTTAAGTAACATGCAAGCTTCCTACTCATGTAGGGGACCCTAAGGTATCAAATATATGAAGCAGAGATTTTATTTGACCAGGCAAGCAGACAGACATGACTATTCCCATCATAAAGATGAGGAAGTTGAGACTCAGAAAGAACTGAATGCCCAAGTCATACAGCTAGAGAGTAGTAGAACCACTAACTTTAAGCCAATGCTGTGAGCACCAGTATATGTATTCAAATACCAGGGTATATGTATAAAGCCAAGATACCAATAACTCTAAAAAGGATTCAGGAGATAGATCCTTGAGTGGTAAACAGGAAGGAGAAATGGCAACTTCTTCCTCAACCTTTGGCCTTCATGACAGTATTACAGCTTGCACCTTCTTGCTTCATCCAACACAATAGTTTTCTAGGAGAAAGAGAGAGTCGTAGCTGAAGTCGCAGTCAAATCCAAAGTTTTGTTCTCTGAAAGGCTCTCTGAACTGCCTAGACATGATCCACACAGCAGCCACACTTTTCATGACTGGGGCTGAGGCTGGGACAGTAGCTGCTGAGGCAGGAAGGGAAAGGCTGTGAACTTCACCAAATAAAGACATGCTTGGGTGCTGAGTGAGAATATGAGCCACAAGGAAGCAGGAGCCTTCTGCCTCTGGTTCCAAGAAAACTGCTGTGGTCTTGGCTATGGGGCTCCTAAAGAAATACATGCATTCCTGTCAGAGAAAACCCAGCAGCACAGAATAGGACTGGATAGGAGGGCTGGTCTTTCTCATCTGTGGTTTCTGGCCTTTGGCCCCTGATTATAGTTGCCGGTGTTGCTGCTCTGCCACAAAGAGACATCATCCCAAGGAAAAAAAAAAAAAAAAAACAACAGAGAGAGAGAGAAGGAGAGAGAATGCCAGTAAAATAAAACTGGGAGCATTAGACAGGTTTTTATTTCTTCTTTCCAGAAAACTGTCAAGGCATTAACATGGTACTCAGCATTCCGATTTCTATGACTGGCAATTTTACTCAAGTGAGTTCCAGGAAGGAGGGAAAATCATTCCAATGAATGTTTATTGAGTATATACCATGAAAGAAGCACTCTGCTAGAACATTTCCATGTGTTGAATCATGTTAGCCTTGTGAAGATCTCCTGAAGCGGCTAGTTTCACTGTGCTTACTTTACAGATATAGAAATATACAGAGAAATGGCACTAACCTGTTTGAGGAATTATTCTTATAGACCAGGTGCAGAAACTGAATACTTAAGGAAGGCTATGACACTTGTGCCCAGATTTCACAACAAATGCAGGACAAATCTGAACTAAAACTCCAATCTTCTGGATCAGGTTTGATGATCTTCTCCTAGCCTAAAAAAATATCCTGGACCAGTGCTCACAAAGCATAACCACGAGTATCTTATGAAACTTTCTGGCTCATAGAAATTTCCTGAATAAACTCTCTTAAATATCAACATGTATAAGTGAACCAAAATTTCCCTGGACATGTACAGTGAGTCAGACGCTCACTCCGTCAGATGCTTTCATAGCTGACTTGCAAAATGGTATTTTTATCTCCTTACTAATGGAATGTAAGTGCCATATTTGAGGTCTCACAGCCAGTTCGTAGCAAAGAAGGAATGTGAAGCAAGTCTTCTGACCCTCAGCCCAGGTCTCTCCACTTTACATCTCAGATTAACTTCCCAAATGGAAGAGAGTTCTTGAAACAACGCAACAGCTAAAACCATTTAAACTTGAATCTCAGCCACTTTGACCTTAATAGTATGCTTTTAAAATTTTCTCTAAATGTCTTAGCCTTTAATAATTAATTAAATTGAGCTCATAAACAGGGTAATCCTGACTTTAGTATAATGAGGTGCTTTATTCTCCCTCATATAATTTTACTGATAACTGTGATCATTTTCAACCAAAGTAATGCCCTTCTCAAGGAAGAGAGCTGACATCTCTGAAGTTTGGTCTACATGCTACCTTCTCACAGACAACAAGGAACCCAAAACCCAGAGATCAGGTAAAAGAGGTGAAGGCAAATCTTCCCAAAAACAAAAAACAGATTCATTTAATTTTTTTTTATTTTTATTTTTTTAATTCTTTTCTTTTTTTTTATTCTTTTTTTTTAACTTTACAATATTGTATTGGTTTTGCCATATATCAACATGAATGTGCCACAGGTATATACATGTTCCCCATCCTGAACCCTCCTCCCTCCTCCCTCCCCGTACCATCCCCCTGGGTCAATAAACAAAAGAGGACAGATTCATTTTAAATCAAAATTAGTCTTTGGGGATAGAGAAAGAGATATACCTATATCTTTACAGAGAATGAATATGTATCACTAAGCAGCCAATATGGTAGGAATGAATTCTGCTGGCCCTTATGAATTAGCAATTTTACAGAGATGCTTTCAGTGAAGCTCTGAAGTCAGCAACATGAGGATCTATAACACCAAGAGAGTGTGAAACAGCAGTGTTTTCAGAAGTGAACTTGAGCAGGAAGACAAGCACACATCCAGACAAGAGACCCTAGGGATACAGAAGTGCCAACTCTCGAAGCAACCTCATCATACATTCGGAAATGGACAATACCTCCTTAGATTCTGTTACAACAGATCAGTGAAATAAGGTCCCTACCATTACGTAAATAGCCCTAATACTTTTAGTTGACTATTGCAATTAAAAGAAATCCACCAAATTAAATCAAAAGTTGTGTTTTCTACAGAGTCAGTTAGGCTAGCTTCTTAAATAGGTTACTCCATTAACCAACTTCATAACTTCTAGAGGGAATGGAGCACTAGAATTTGTTACTCTGATGCACTGGTCAAATCCTGAACAACCACACATTCTCTATGCTCTTTATACACCATTTCTTACATTCTCAATCTCTCCATCAAGACCCCATTCCAAACTCAGGTTCTCTCCTGACATGCTTAAATGAAGGATAACTTTGAGGATGAAAGATGTGAGAGAAGAAAGTAACAATGAAGCAGCAGGCTTCATTCTTCACTTACTTATCAATTCATTATAAATTTATAAATATACCTCTCACTTCATAATATCCCTAGGAAACTTGTTGGTGGAGAGGACTAACTGATAGCTTATTGCAAGGGGGCAAATGGATTTGAACGGCTCCCCAATTTTATATTTTATATAAAAACCCTCTTTGCACTGGAATTAGCATGTGCATCTTACAGCCTTTATGAGAACTTAGTCATATTAGGATATTTCAAGAAAGGGTGGATAAGCAACAAAAATGATTCCATTAGCAGCAAATAGCCTGCTGAGTAATCTGTGCTTAGGTTGCACTAACTCAGTTCTCTTAACTCATTTAAGGTTTGCAGCAGCTTAGACTCATATACTTTCCCTGGCCTTCTGAATTAATAATAAACACCTTATTCAGGAGGCTTCCAAGATATGGTCACGTGACACAATGAATCAGGAGTGGCATCTCACCTCTCTGCTTACATGAGAAGATGATGAGCTTAGAGTAAACCTCAGTGGGGTCACCAACCTTGGGAACAGCTTTGCTTATGAAAGATCCTAAATTTTGTTCAGAATGGACTTGCAAGAAGCCACATGTGATTTGTATTTGTAGCCTGGATGGACTTTTTAGGGAAACACATAGTATTTATATTCAGCACATAGGACTCAATTAACCAAAAGAAGACTGAAGGCTTAATCAAGCAATAGGCGTTCCTTCATAGAAGAAGCTTCTGGATGGCTACTATTGATCTAAAATCCTACATTGAGGACAGAGGTTAGAGCAACGTGTAAGCAAGTATAACCAAGCTGAAGTCCTGTGTGCATGCATATACACACACACACACACACACACACACACACACACACACACACACACATTTATAATCAGTGGTATCAGGGCTTTATCTGCCTTGCAAAGTAAAAGCTAATGCAAAGTACACCAGAGTAGTTCAGTGTGTATACACACACACACACACACACACACACACACACTATACACTATATATATATAACACTACACACACACACTGTCAATAGCCACCCAACTGCCATAGCTGGAAACATGGCCATTGCCTTCTTTGGCTCTCTCTCTTCCCACCAGCCTCCCTAGATCCCCACCCCCAGTTACTGGTTGTATAGCCTAAAATTTGTATCAAATCTTTCTATACCCACCCATCTTTACAAGTAAATCTGCTAATTCTGATCACTATAACTTCTTGCCTAGATTTTCCTTCTAACTTTTCTCCTTGCCTCCATTGTAAGAGATTTATATGTCCAGTTTGCTTCACCACACATTTGCTGAATTCTGAGGATGTACAAGAACACAAAGAGTCAATCCTGCCATCTCATGGTGCTTAGAAAACAAAACCCATCCAGAGGAGGGGGAGGCAAGGACCCAGTACAGGGAACTGATTAAAGCCCTACAAAGAAGGGTGAATTGATAAGGAGAATCTAAATCATATTTCACAATGTCCTAATATTGGGCAGAGCTAGAGTCTGAGGACCAGCCTGGATGGCTGGCACAGTTCCTTAGCTAACAGAAGAACTAGCAGTTATTTTTCACATTGCTTGAGTGACAAGGTTGGAAGTTTAGTGGACACCAAACCATTACAATTTTCCACACTCTCCCAAAAGGGGGAGGAGTAGTACAAAGCTAAGTTGAACATCCGTGATGAGAAATGAATTTCTAGCTCTTTTCCAAAGCTGAAGACACTAGAAACACCAACACATCAATATAAAGTTATAGAGAATCACATCATGGTAGCAAGCGATAACCAAAAAAGACTGACTTTTGCCAAAGATGAAATCCAGATAAAACCTAGATCAATCTCTCATAAACTGAGGTAGTCAACTCCCAACCCTATGATTCTAAAAGACAAAAAGATAAATTCTCTTTTAGAAAACAGTATTGTTTGTATTCTCTGTGATTCTTTTCTATGCTAGCTGGCATACAATGGCACACAACAGAAGACTGATAAACATGTGAAGATGATGAAGCCATATATTAAAATAATATATTAATACAAGGAAAACAAACAAATGGATCTTAATAGAGTCCAGAAAGACACCTGACAAATTTACAGTCCACAAATTTGTAACAAAGATCACTATGAAAACCAGTGGAAAAAGAATAATCTTGCTAATGAATAATCCCGTGTCAACTGTATAGCCATTTTGGAAAAAAAAAATAAAGTCTAACATGAGTTAACTTTATTCTTTGACAGCAGGTCTGAGAAAGCTATTAAGATGAAAATCATGAGCTATGCATTAAACTAATTTAGGTACCGAATCCCTCACATTTACATGTATACACTAAGTTAACTGTGGATATGGTGATATCATTCCCTCTCTCACATATCACATTACTTAGGGAAACAATATTGCACTAACAGAAAATGACTACTGACTTGTCATAATCACCTCAACAACCACACTGATTCAGGCCACATGCCCAAGAAAATGACAGCATCACCCATTTCTATCTGGTACAGAAGAAGCAACACAACAAATATGAAGGGAAGCTGTCAAAACTTGCTAGTGGAACTCTACTCTGAAGAGATGAGACAGCAATGTTTCAGATTTAAGGCAAGTCTTAATCTTTTTGGGAGCTCAGATTCTTTGGTTTAGTCATCATGTCTCTGACACGTCTGAGACATGATGCATAAAAGGAAACCAAACATGATATTTAAAGACTATTAGTCAGAGTCCCAAATGGCACGGAGATGGAGAAGACTAGAAAGGAAGAATGACATCACATACTGTTACATGTACTAAGAAACATGAAGGTGGACCTAATTCTCGTAAGAAAAACAGGAAAATGAATATAGACTGCCTCTCCTCCTCCCAAACATCCTTGGCTTGGCAAATTCCTAATCCTACATAAATAAAGGCCAGCTCCTCAATTCCTTGTAAAATCACTTCTTCCCTCTGCCAGGAGGATGAGCTGACTCTCCACCCATTTGTATCCCCATAGAACTTTTAAAAATTCTTATTATATTTATTATGTATTTAAAACTCTAAATAGTGATTTTTCTGTTTGTGCAAATATCTAATCCCACTAGTATGTGCAACCTCAAGGGAAAAGGCTACATCTTAGCATGTAGCACAATCACTTAAGATGTTCTAATAGCTTTACTACAAAAGCAATACTTACACATGGCAAAAATTCAAAATAGTACAGATAAAAATAAAAGGAATGGTTAAAAATTTCCTCCCATGATCTAGACCAGTGGGCAGCAAACTTTTCTTGTAAGGGTCCAGACAGAAAATACTTTAGGTGCTGCAAGATGGTCTCTGTTACAACTACTTAACTCTGCTGTTGTATCACAGATCACAAAAACAGATGATATGTAAAAATGAATGAATGGGGCTTTATTCCAATAAAACTTATATGAAAGTAGAAGTTTATTATATGAAAGTAAGATTTACTATAAAGCAGTAAGACTCAAGATGGTGTGCTGCTCCCTAAGAAAAACAATATAAATAATTTTGAAAACACAGGAAATTCATAAATATACCTACATATATATGGTCAGAGCTTCCCAGATGGTGCCAGTGGTAAGGAACCTTCCTGCCAATGCAGGAGACATTAGAGACTCAGGTTTGATCCCCGGGTCTGGAAGATATGGGCATGGCAACTCAGTCCAGTATTCTAGCCTGGAGAATCCCCACGGACAGAGGAGCCTGATGGGCTACAGTCTATATGGTCACAAAGAGTCGGACACAACTGAAGTGACATAGCACACATGCATGCATGCACATATGGTCAACTGTTTACCAAGAATGTTACAAAGATAAATTCAAAGGTAAGGATGGTCACTTAAATGTGAGGGCCTAAGGATCATACCTGAATGTAGTTTTTTTGTCAGTGAGCAAGCCCACGGCTGTCCAGTTCAAAACCCCTCCATCCACTGGGCAAAATTCAGGACAGGTCAAGGTGGAGATTAGAGACAGTGTTTCCAAGCCAGGGTGACAAATGCCCTTTTCATAATTCTAACTGAAAGTGGTGGAAAGTAAAGAACTAAACCCACAGAAAGATGTTTTATCTAAACAGGCAAGCCCTGGATTAGATGGACCATGAGTTTGGGTTTCCACATCCTCTGTCATCTGAGTTAGGGAAGGTGACCAGAACCCTCAAACCTTTGACCCTGGGCAAAGTATGATCCACCAATTACCTGATAACTTAACTTGGAAGCATTATCTTAAGGTGAGTATCCATGGTGTCTGGGCTACTTCTTTAGGGTCAGCAGCCAGCAAGGTGAAAGCAAATGGCAGCTTCTGTATATCTTCCCAGATAACAAGCTAGAGACAAAACACATTGGTGATATTACATGAATTATTCACAGGGATAAATGGAGGTCATGAAAGGAATAAGACAGGCCAGCAATCTGAGAACATGGCAACTTGGAAAGGAGCACACTTAAGATTTTTCCTCTCATGCCAAGGGGTCTCCTCCCTATCATCACTCTAAACTGACTTTTAAATTCTCTAATCAACCCCCAAATAAACCCATCTATGGGGTGGTATGATCCAGCAGAAAGAGCTTTAGAGTCAAAGTCAGAACAAAACTTAAATCCCTGATTTGTCACTCTATAAGTAACTTATGACAGGTTTCTTAACTCCTCTGAGCCTCAGTTTTCACAGGGTTAGAACAAAGACAATACCAACTTCACAGGATTGTTGTGAGGTTTCAATTAAATAACACAGTGATATTCTGCAATGTTATTACAGAGAATTGCTCAAAAGGTGTGGTGATTTATATCATTGTTGCTAACACTCAGCTTCTGTTATCATGTAGATAGCATGCTAAGTCGCTTCAGTCATGTCCGACTCTATGCGACCCCATGGACGGCAGGCCACCAGGCTCCCCTGTCCCTGGGATTCTCCAGGCAAGAACACTGGAGTGGGTTGCCATTTCCTTCTCCAATGCATGAAAGTGAAAGTGAAGTCGCTCAGTCATGTCTGACTCTTAGCGACCCCATGGACTGCAGCCTACCAGGCTCCTCTGTCCATGGGATTTTCCAGGCAAGAGTACTGGAGTGGGGTGCCATTGCCTTCTCTGATAGCACAGTGTTCTGCAAACCCTCTCTGCCTTGTTCCCAAACCCCAGCCTTGATTAGTCACCAGGGCAAAAAAAGGGATTGATGACTCATTTACAATGGTGGGCACTTAACACTTCTATCAACAGGCAATGGCACCTCACTTGCAGTAAATCTTGTCAATGATGGGCGTGGACACTTTTTAAAGGCTTTTCACTTTCATTCACTGGAGAAGGCAATGGCAACCCACTCCAGTGTTCTTGCCTGGAGAATCCCAGGGACGAGGGAGCCTGGTGGGCTGCCGTCTATGGGGTCACACAGAGTCGGACACAACTGAAGTGACTTAGCAGCAGCAATGACCCACAAATCAACCTGGACCAGGAAAACTGATCTAAAGCCCAACATATGTAATTTGTATAGGTTCTTCTCAAACCCAGGAGCTCGGTGCCCAATCTCCATGCTTCTCTGCAAACACTGAGGTCCCTGACAGCACAGGCTGCGGCCAAAACAAAAATTCTGTCTCCAACCTGTGGCAAGGAAAAAAAAAAAAAGCCTGAGCAAGTCGAGGGATCAGTGGAATGCTGTGTCCCAAGTTTTAGCCCCTCTTCCTCCAATAACTGAAGTGTAAATCACAGGGCAAAATTCCTGTTTCATCTCCCACAAAATGTAAATATAAAGATATCTGTCCTTCTAATCTCTTAGGACTATGATGAAAATAAAACTGAAGTGATGGGACAAAATTCTTCAAAAGTGAGTCATTTTGAACAGTGCAAAGGTACATTACTGATCTAAGGTAGTACTATAAAAACATTCAGCAGATTGCAGCAGAAAGAGAGACACGAGACCATTTATGCACATGTAAAAGTTCACACCAGAGCATTCAGGTCCTTTTATTCCTACCTACATTTTAGAATAAGCTCTCTTCTTTCAGTATACACCTTACATGGTAGGATTTCACCTTTGTTTCTTGCCAGGCTTTTAACTATTGCCTCTATCTAACCTGCAGACTCAAGCCTGCCCTCTACAGTAACCATTACATTGTGAGGAGTCTGGGTCCTCCTCACACTGACCACACTTCGTTCAGGCCATCATCTTTGGCTACTGCATGGACACTATCTGACAAATTTCCCCGATGGAGACAAAGATGCAGTCTGCATACTTTCTAGAGGTGTAGGAAAATAATTAAGATTCACATAAAGGTAGGTCACATCTGTATATAAATGTAAAGACATAAAGTGGCAGTTTGGGCAGCTTGGCTGAGGATGTTCCTGATACAGTTTACTAACTAAATGATAGTCTTTTATTTTTTGAAAAATGTCATAATAAGAAAAAGCAACAACATCCAAGGTGAGATTTAGATGTGCAAATAAGGGCAATCAAATTTCTAAGGGATGGCATATTTTTCTTTTCCTTGGCATAGATTTTCAGTTTCTCATTTGGTATGCCTTATATCTATAACTAGGGCCTCTCTCATAGCTCAGTTCATAAAGAATCTGCCTGCAATGCAGGAGACCCCGGGTTGATTCCTAGGTCGGGAAGACCTGCTGAAGAAGGGATAGGCTACCTACTCCAGTATTCTTGGGCTTCCCTTGTGGCTCAGCTGGTAAAGAATCTGCCTGCAATGTGGGAGACCTGAGTTCGATCCTTGGGTTGGGAGGATCCCCTGGAGAAGGGAAAGGCTACCCATTCCAGTATTCTGGCCTGGAGAATTCCATGGGCTGTATCCATGGGGTTGCAAAGAGTCAGACACAACTGAACGACTTTCACTTCACTTATCATATCTATAAATATTCAAAAGTGATGTTACAGATTAAATTATAATCTCTGTCTTCTCCACATTAGCTCTTGCAGTTCTTTTGCCTACCATGTATGGATTGTCATCTCAAAACTCCCCTTTTAAAGTTCTCAGTACTATTCATGGCCCAATGCAAGCATCACCCTTGCCCCAAGCCCTCATATCCATCCCAGCCAGAGGGTTCCATCTCACCTTTACTTCTCGAGCAGTTCTGTCATCAGATGACATGCATCTTCTATTGCCTTACACAAATGTTCATAACTTTTGGTACCAGTTCACATACACCTCCTAGTCACTGTCTGGAACATACTAGGTGCTCAGCAAATATCTGTAGAATTAAAAGAAAGCTTGTTAACTTGTCCCTAGCACACAGAATTTACTCCTTGAATGTTAGCAATTATTAACACCATAGATAAAGAAGACATGCCATATATTTTGTGCCCAGTTCTATTCTACTCATAACTCTAAAAATGTGAATCATTCTCAGAGTCAATATTTAGTTTAATTAAATGACAAAATTTAATCTAGATTGTACTAGAAAATTTCAAAAAGGCATTTTAATTTATACTCTTAAATTATGCATTTTGTAGCTAGAGATTTCATATTTACCAACACAAAGATAATGTAAAACAAACTACTACACCTTTATATCTTTCTGCAAATACCAGTACCTGATTTAAACAGTGGCATTCAAATCTGTTAAATTTTTATAAACACATATGTATAAAAATAGCACAGACACACCTAATCACATGAAATACAAGATTTGTTCACTCTCAAGTCAAGGGCATACATCAATATGCCATCTTTATTTCCGTAGAACTTGACTCACAAGTACAAAATGTTCAACACTCTCAAGTTGAAGACACTAAAACATTGTGTCAGATCTGAGTGAAATGTAAGAGAAACAATCAACACTGTGTCCTCAAAAAGCATAAAGCAGACAATTTCCTTACTTTAAAGAGAGCTAATAAGAAGATCTGAGATTAAAACCAAAGTCCATCTACCTCCACATATGCTTTGTTTTATTCAGTAGCATCTTGCCTTCCAGGCCAAATTACACTTGCATTCTTCATCAGGACCTGATAGGAAAAGTAAAAATATAAGTTTGCTAAAGATAGTCACCTCTATTAAAATTAAAAAGGTCAGGCGAAAAGATCTTACAGAAATGATCACCAAACCCAGTTTTCAAAGTCAATGTAAAATAAAACTAGATCCTGTTAACTCAAAAATGTATTAAACAAGACCAGATACCAAAATTTGCCAATGACCTCATGCTCAATAAATCATCCAAGTGTTCATTTTAAGATCTTCTAAAGATGAAAATGAAATCTGGGAAACACTGCAGTCTCTATTGGAGCTAAAGAATGAAATGTGCCAGCACATGTTAACAACATTCCTTTTTCTCAAAGATAAAGAGCTCTCATAATCAGGATTTACCACTTCTCAACCTTGTCTGAAATCAACTCAAGATGAATAATTTTATAATCTTAAAAGATTCTAATTTCCAAGTTTTACTGTAGGTTAAATTTTGTAAGACAGGAATAGATTCTGGAATCAGATTCAAATAGGTATGCTCTGTTCCATACCCCCATAACACCTTACCCAAGTCACTTATTCTTTCTGAACCTGTTTGCTGAATTGTGCAATGGGACTGAGAATTTGACTCTCACAAAACTAGTAAGAAAATTAATGATGACAATAAGGCATTTTACCAAAGAAAAAACTCCAAAGAAAAAATGACCCAGCTTAATTACCAAGGTTGTGTGGATACATCTCAGGTTTAAAAATATCTGAAGAAGAAGATATGAATGTCAAACAACCAGACAGTCATGCAGCATTTGATACATGCAGCATTGCTGCTGCTGCTGCTAAGTTGCTTCAGTCGTGTCTGACTCTGTGCGACCCCATAGACAGCAGCCCAACCAGGCTTCCCTGTCCCTGGGATTCTCAAGGCAAGAACACTGGAGTGGGTTGCCATTTCCTTCTCCAATGTGTGAAAGCAAAGAGTGAAAGTGAAGTCGCTCAGTGGTGTCCGACTCTTAGTGACCCCATGGACTGTAGCCCACCAGGCTCCTCCATCCATGGGATTTTCCAGGCAAGAGTACTGGAGTGGGGTGCCATTGCCTTCTCCGCATGCAGCATTAACACTATCGTAATAATGTAAGTTTAATAGCATACTCCAGATGACTGTTTTTGAGAGACACTGATATTAAGAAAGAGACAGGAGGGTGAGAAACCAAAGTATTTGAATCATATTCAGCATAACATGTGAGAAAGAAATATTAATGCTACTACTACCTAATAAGAATTTCACAAGGATTAATGAGCTAATGCTGGTTAGCTTTTTGGAAGAAAAAACTACACACACACACACCCCCCACAAGGCAGCATATATCATCATAAAAATTAGATCATGTACAAAATAAGTTGCACAGAACCAACATGTTCTTGCCCCTGATAAACTATTTGCACTTAGCATTCTTGAAGCCACAGGATTCCTTCATTTGGTTCAAATCATGCAAAGACTTCCTTCCATCAAGAAAGGCTGTCCTGTATGACAAGGACGTTAATATCAGTGCCTGAATTTAAAAAATGACTCTCAAACTTGGGGAATTACTCTGAACACACATAAATTACACTCAAATAACAGGGAAAAGTCTCATTGAGTACACAGCAAAAACTACATCTACCAAAGGCTGCCCCAAAACATCAGCAAAAAGTACAGGAAGCAGACAGGAAGAATAAGGAGGTCACTCTGAATCCTAGCCAAGTTATAATGGGCATCCTATAAGTACCATAAATTAATATCTGTAATACAGGTGTTATTTTAACCATTTGTCTATCTTAGCCTTGGCATTTAGTTAAAGATCAGTCAGGTCCAAAAGATGTGTGGTGCCTGCATCCCACCTCTTTTCTTTCTGGGGGAGGCAGTATTAGTGACAAATTTTGAATTTGACTTTCTCTTCCTATTTAGGGTTGATGAACTGTTTCTTTAACTGTTTCTTTTAAGAGTGTGTTAGGAATGGCAGTGACACACATGTATATATGACTGTACAGTAACGATGCCCTTTTCACCTGTCTCAAGATACATGATTCTGTCAACTAATCCTGATTGGCATTGACCTCACTTTACAGATGAAGAAATTCAAACTCAAGAAATTATTATTCAGAGTTGCCAAACGTGTGTGATAAACAGAACCAGAACTTAAATCTCCATTCTTGCTTTTCACGTCAAGTCACCTCCATCCAAGAAGTTTCCTTTGATTTCCCATATTCCAATTTATAAAAATAATAACATTAAATGTTACTGTCTCCATCATGCTCAGATAAATTTGGCTAGATGAAATTGATTAGCTCTGTTATTGAGGACATATACACACATACTAAAAAAGGTATGTGTGTGGGGGTAGGGGATGTGTGTAAGGAGTTGGCGTTAAGAAAATAAAGACTTTAGATGAGAGAAAACTCTAATTAGAAAATTATGGGTGCTCCAACATTAATAATCACCATCCCTATTACTTACTACAAAAAGTAGCCTTAGGGGACTACTATATGTCACCCATCCATGATTTCACCCACAATGTCATTATATGGCTAGTAAGCATAAACATATAGGCATGAATGCAACAGACACACACACACAACCTGACAATATATTTCAGTCATTTCTTAAATGCACAAGCATCTGGTTTCCCAGAGATGTGTTTTTTACACTCTTATTCTGAATCAACTAACTGAAGAAGTTTTAAAAATTCAAATTTAAATGGGATGAATAATTTTAATGATAATGATGTTAAAGCTGTGATTATTAAAGAAGGGGTTGAAGGCAAAGGTCTCCAGGTGACTGATGAAGAGAATCTCTATTGCAATTATTTTGGCAAACTTGTACATGAGCAACCTACAAACCAGAAACTGTGTCCTTAATGCCAGACATTAGGGCAGGTAAATGCGCTTGGGACAGTGCTGTGAATACTGAGTGCTGATATCATGATTTGCATCAATACTATCTGTACCTATGTACCAACAGAATTCCTAATGAGCAGGTATTTATTTTAAACTGTTTGAACTTTTATTTCAAAGGTAACAATGAGTATAAGTCTATGGCATGTCTCTGGAGAGGTTTCTGGAAATTCTATCACATATGGAGACATGGTAGAAGTAGATGGGCTGGATAATCTGTGTATATTTCAGAGCAAACTCTCAATCTCCTGCTTAAATCCCCTCTTACCTATATATGCATTTACTTTTTACCTATTCTTGGTTGTAATTTTTCAAATTTCTTTCTGGTGGCCTAGCGAACTTTCACACACTTTTAAAATTCTCTCTAATCATTACCAGAAAAGCTGTTGTTTTACTATTTCTGCCAACAAGAATTTCCCGGTTCACTGTTAAATTGAAGAGATTAAAGACAGATTGAAGAGCTGCAGATTTATTACCCCAGCTCTAAAACCTCTCCTGGCATGGCCCCAAATCACTAACTTTCACTCTTACTGACCTCTTTGTGTCCAGCAGAGCCCGCCACACACCCTCTGCCCCTAAGTGCCAGTCTCCTACAATCTATCAATCTATTTCACCTCATAAGAAAAGGTCAATATTTCCCTGTGTGTGCTCTTCACGATTGCAGGTCAGGCAAATGAGGGAGATCAAGGGTTGTTATCACAGAGGGTATTGATGTTTCCAGGACTAGATCACACTGGACAACAAACAATAATTCACAAATTGCAAGGCTCCAGCTCTACACATGCATACACATTCACACACACACACACACACACACACACAGGGCCTTTAGAACGTTAATACAAGCTCTGTGTAACTTGCATCCCCTGTCATAAGAATGGCACTAAAGGGCAATGACTGCCCATCCCAGTTCTCATCCACTTTAAACTTACTAGAGACATCAGTAAGCTTGAAGGAAGTAAAGGGGAAATCACTTCAGGGAAACATCAGACTGCCCTAAAAGTTAACCCTACGACCCCCGCATACTAAATACTTAATAATAACTCACTCTTTGCCTGGTCTTCAACTCCACTGACCACTGTGACAGTAAGTAGGATTCACATGCTAACTTGGCATTTCCCCTCAGGGCCGGTGCCTGGAGAAAGCGATGGAAGCCCCTGAGGGAGGGATGTGCCTCCTGGGGAAGGGAGGCAGAGGCTCTATGTTGCACACTTCCCAGATCAGAAGGCTCCTACGGGCTTCTCCGCCTGTCCCTGCATCCGGCTTTAACGCCCACCTCCCCGCACCCTTCACTCTGTGATCCGCCCCCCACCACTTTACTCACCCGGGGGGCGGACTGGACAGCGGAGCTGCCTCTGTGCGGCGGGGTCCCTGGCGCCGCCACCGCGCTGTCAGCCTCGCTCCTCCACCCGGGCAGCCTGTGGCTCCTTCTCACGCTCGCTCTAGAGTCTCCGCTCCCGCCGCCCAAAGTCCTCGGGTCTTCTACCCCTGCTCCATCTGTTCCTGCTCCCCCTGCACCGCTCTGGGACGGGGAGGCGGGGCCAGGAGCCCGTACTCGCAGCGACTGGTGAGAGGATCCCGGGGAAGGAACTCTGGTACCACAGGACCCAGCAGAGCCGCGCCTCAGGCGCCCCGGGCGCCGATGACCGAGAGCCCCGCACCGGCTAGGAGCGCGCTTAACTGGGCTGAGGAGCCGCCTCCTCGCCAACTTTTAGCGTCGCGGGAACGGAGAGGAGCGGAGCGGGGGATCCCGGAGGCGAGGCGGCGGCGCGGGGCTCTCCGTTGGCCGGTTGCAGGAGCTAGGGGCTCAGGACTTCAACTCCAGACAAGTTGGGCCGCTGTGGGGGCGGGTCGAGGCGTCGCGGGTAGGTGGAGGCCGGCGAGGAACGAAGCGCCGCCACGAGGGCTAGAGTCTCGCGATACCACCAGGCCGCGGCCGCCCGCGGGGCCCTCGCGTGAGGCCAGGAAGGGCGGGGCCCGCGCAACCAAAGTGCATCCGCTGCGAGTGCTGCCACCCTCCACCGCTTCCCGCGCCCCCAGCTCGCTGTTTCTCACTTTATTTTCCTCTGTTCTTTTTGCAAGAATCCAGACGTCCTCTACCGCCAGGATGCTCAGCATTGTCTTTGGGAAGAGAGGGATTGAGGGGTTCCTATTTTTGCCCCTTTGACTCTGTAAAGGGGCATTTGATCTAAACCGCAGCACAGGCAATGTGTCTTGGTCTGGGAGAGATGCGAGAAGGGTACTACAGGACATGGGGTGGGTTGTATGTGTGCGACAGATCAATAGATTAAGTCGCTCAGTCCTGTCCGACTCTGCAACTCCATGAATCGCAGCACGCCAGGCCTCCCTGTCCATCACCAACTCCTGGAGTTCACCCAAACTCATGTCCATCCAGTTGGTGATGCCATCCAGCCATCTCATACACTGTCGTCCCATTCTCCTCCTGCCCCCAATCCCTCCCAGCATCAGGGTCTTTTCTAATGAGTCAACCCTTCATATGAGGTGGCCAAAGTACTGGCGTTTCGGCTTCAGCATCAGTCCTTCCAATGAATACCCAGGACTGATCTCCTTTAGGATGGATTGGTTGGATATCTTTGCAGTCCAAGGGGCTCTCAAGAGTCTTCATCAACACCACAATTCAAAAGCATCAATTCTTCGGTGCTCAGCTTTCTTCACGGTCCAACTCAAACATCCATACATGACCACTGGAAAAACCATAGCCTTGACTAGATGGACCTTTATTGGCAAAGTAATGTCTCTGCTCCTCAATATGCTATCTAGGTTGGTCATAACTTTCCTTGTTGGTCATAACTTTCCTTCCAAGGAGTAAACGTCTTTTAATTTCATGGCTGCAATCACCATCTGCAGTGATTTTGGAGCCCAAAAAAATAAAGTCAGCTGCTGTTTCCACTGTTTCCCCATCTATTTGCCATGAAGCGATGGGACTAGATGCCATGATCTTAGTTTTCTGAATGTTGAGCTTTAAGCCAACTTTTTCACTCTCCTCCTTCACTTTCATCAAGAGGCTTTTCAGTTCCTCTTCACTTTCTGCTATAAGGGTGGTGTCATCTGCATATCTGAAGTTATTGATATTTCTCCCTGCAATCTTGATTCCAGCTTGTGCTTCTTCCAGCCCAGTGTTTCTCATGATGTACTCTGCTATGATCTGTCTTAGATATGCCTATTAGTGCTTGCAAGCTAAGTTGCCTTAGTCGCATCCAACTCTGCGACCCTATGGACCATTGCCTGCCAGGGTCATCTGTCCATCGGATTCTCTAGGCATGAATAGTGGAGTGGGTTGCCACGCCCTACTGCAGGGGATCTTGCCAACCCAAGGGTTAAACTCCTACCTCTTACCTGCCCTGCATTGGCAGGTATATTCTTTACCACTAGCACCACCTGGGAAGCCCTAGATATATACTCTGCTCCAGGGAACTTCCCGACCCAGGAATGGAACCAGAGTCCCCTGCATTGCAGGAGGATTCTTTACCAGATAAGCTACCAGGGAAGCCTCAGATATACCTATAAATACAGATATGTTAGTTCTTCCTGCATATCGATCTACCTATCTATTTGTCCCTCTGTCTCTCCAATGATAGTGATACTATGTATATTTAGGGGTTTCTGCATAAGTTTCCATGCTTTGCTCCCTTTCCCTCACCTTCTATACCGCTCACTCTGTCTAAATCCAGTCTTTTTGCATAGTCCTATGTGAAAGAGTACTTTGCTACTAACCATATTTTATGTGTTTATATAGGCATACACTTCCATGTCCTCCAAAACGCTACAAAGCCCTGGCGGGGGTAGGGGGGGGGGCTCAAAAAGGAGCTCAAACTGTGGGCTTGGGGCCATTTTGATTTCTGCATACTATTATAGTCCTAGGGAGTTAGCACCAAACCCAAGACTCCATAGGAAACCAGTAATCTATTAGATATAGATTATATACATCTTTTAAATAACTGTTGCATAAATTCACCAATTTACTTGTATCTGCCATCACTCTTCTAGGAGGGAAACGCTTTCTCAAACCTTGGGATGAATTCTCCATACAGTTAGCAGTCTTTTATTTGTGCTCTGCCACTAACTTCTTTGAGATCTCAGGGAAGAGTCATGCTAGGTTACTTAAACTTGAAAATGAATGGGTAGCAAATGAGGAACACTCTACAAAATAAGAAACCGGTACAGTTAAAAAAATACTATCACAAAAGGCAAAGAAACTGAAGAACTGCCCCCAATTTAAGAAGATGTAAGAGACAAGGAGACAAAACGTGTGATCTTGGATTGAATACTAGAACAGGAAAAGAACATCAGTAGATCAATTGGCAAAATTTAAATAAGGTCTATACTCTTGCACAGTATCATATCATACTTCATTTCCCAGTTTTGAAATTGCACAGTGGTAATAATCACTGGAGATGGTAATTGCAGCCATGAAATTAAGAGATGCTTACTCCTTGGAAGGAAAGTTATGACCAACCTAGATAGCATATTTAAAAGCAGAGATATTATTTTGCCAACAAAGGTCCATCTAGTCAAGGCTATGGTTTTTCCAGTGATCATGTATGGATGTGAGAGTTGGACTGTGAAGAAAGCTGAGTGCTGAAGAACTGATGCTTTTGAACTGTGATGTTGGAGAAGACTCTTGAGAGTCCCTTGGACTGCAAGGAGATCCAACCAGTCCATCCTAAAGGAGATCAGTCCTGGGTGTTCATTGGGAGGACTGATGCTGAAGCTGAAACTCCAATACTTTGGCCACCTAATGGGAAGAGTTGACTCAGTGGAAAAGACCCTGATGCTGGGAGGGATTGGGGGCAGGAAGAGAAAGGGACGACAGAGGATGAGATGGCTGGATGGCATCACCAACTCTATGGACATGAGTTTGAGTGAACTCCCGGAGCTGATGATGGACAGGGAACCCTGACATGCTGTGATTCATGGGGTTGCAAAGAGTCAGACACGAATTAGTGACTGAACTGAACTGAATATAATATTTGTGGAAGCTAGACAAAAGGTATATATGAATTTCATTTATGCATCATTTTGTAGTCTGGTGCAATTTTGAAATAAAAAATGGTATGATAAAAATATAATAAAAGGTTTAGATTAAATGACCTTTACAACATTTTTGTGCCTAGAATTCTCTGATTGTGGGACTATAATATCTACCAAGACAGTTCTCCTGCTGCTGCTGTTATGAAGTTCAGTGGAGATTTGGGGGAGGAAAAACAACTTTGAAAATCGCAAAATATTTCTTAAAATCCAAATCTTTGCAAGAAGACAGTTTATTTCTAGAAGAGTGAAATGTCTTCAGATTCCTTTGTAGTTTTCATAAAACTAGTTAACACTCTTGATTGCACATGTAGGTGCTCAATATTCAATAAAGGAGTTCCAGAAAGATAATAGCTATAATAACAAAGTTTAAAAGTTCCTCTTCTAAATAAATATTTTGTTTCTTCCATGGTAACTTCATTGAAAAATACAATGTCTGGATCTGTGATGGTGCCACTCTGAAGATAACAAAGTAACTCATATTCATTAATAACTAAACATTTTCTAACATGTTCTCTTACACAAATTCTTTTGTAAGATGTGTTTTTAGAATAATCTTCTGAGTTATTCTGTACAACAATCTAAAATAAGAGCAAAATCAAGCAAAGCAATTTTCTCACCCATTAAACTTCAATGTTTCCATGAATAAGATAGTGGTCTAAATAGTAGTTGAGTTCACTCATTGAAGAAGCTTGAAATATTCTTGCAAAAATATCTTTATTACCCATAAGTAAGGGCTTATCCATGGAAAACCAAGTACACAGCTAATACAGCAACATGCCCACCAGTTGTGATCTACACATGAGAGAAAGGAAACTGTGGTCCCAAACCACTAATGCTATTTGTTAAAGCCCATAGGAGCTGTTTCTTTCTCCTCTCACAATGATTTTAGAATTTGCAGAAGTATTTGTTTAATGTCTTTTCTAAAAACCTTCCTAAACCTTTCTTCCCGTGCAGAATGGAAAACACAATTACAAAAAACTAACCAAACTGATCACTTGGATCACAGCCTTGTCTAACTCAATCAAAGTATGAGCCATGCCATGTAGAGCTACCCAAGACAGATGGGTCATAGGGGAGAGTTCTGACAAAACGTGGTCCACTTGAGAAGGCAATGGCAAAACAATTCAGTATTCTTGCCTTGAGAACCCCATGAATAGTATGAAAAGGTGAAAAGATATGACACTGAAAGATCAACTACACAGATCGGTAGGTGCCCAATATGCTACTGGAGAAGAGTAGAGAAATAGCTCCAGAAACAATGAAGAGGCGGAGCCAAAACAAAAGCAACACCCATATGTGGATGTGACTGGTGATGGAAGTAAAGTCCAATGCTATAGAGAACAATATTGCATAGGAATCTGGAATGTTAGATCCATAAATCAAAGTAAATTGGAAGTGATCAAACAGGAGGTGGCAAGAGTGAACATCAACCTTTTTAGGAATCAGTGAACTAAAATAGACTGGAATGGGCGAATTTAATTAGGATGACCATTATATCTACTACTGTGAAAAAGAATCCCTTAGAAGAAATCCCTCATAGTCAACAAAAGAGTCGAAAATGCAGTACTTGGGTGCAACCTCACAAACAAAAGAATGATCTCTGTTCATTTCCAAGTCAAACCATTCAATATTACAGTAATCCAAGTCTACACCCAACCACTAATGCTGAAGATGCTGATGTTGAATGATTTTATGAAGACCTACAAGACCTTCCAGAACTAACACCAAAAAGAGATGTCTTTTTCAGCATAGGGCACTGAAATGCAAGAGTAGAAAGTCAAGAGATATCTGGAGTAATAGGCAAGTTTGGCTTTAGAGTACAAAATGAAGCAGGGCAAGGGCTAACAGTGTTTTGCCAAGAGAACACACTGGTCATAGCAAATACCCTATTCCCACAATACAAGAGATGACACCACACATGCACATCACCAGATGGTCAATAAGGAAGTCAGATTGATTATATTCTTTGCAGCTGAAGATGGAGAAGCTCTATGAAGTGAGCAAAAACAAGACTGGGAGCTAACTGTGGCTCAGATCATTAATTGCTTATTGCAAAATTCAGACTTAAATTGAAGAAAGTAGGGAAAACAACTAGGCCATTCAGGTATGATGTAAATCAAATCCCTTTCGATTGTACAGTGGAAGTGACAAATAGATTCAAAGGATTAGATCTGATAGAGTGCCTGAAGAACTATGGACAGAGGTTCATAACATTGTACAGGAGCTGGTTATCATAACTATCTCCAAGAAGAAGAAATGCAAAAAGGCAAAATGGTTGTCTGAGGAGACCTTACAAATACCTGAGAAAAAAAGAAAAGCAAAAGGCAAAGGAGAAAAGGAAAGATATACCCATTTAAATGCAGAGTTCCAAAGAATAACAAGGAGAGATAAACAAGGCTTCCTAAGTGATCAATGCAAAGAAATAGAGGGGGAAAAGGGAATGGGAAAGACTAGAGATATCTTCAAGAAAATTAGAGATACCAAGTGAACATGTCATGCAAAAAATGGATACAAAAAGGACAGAAATGGTATGTGTTGGGAAGCCCAGTATGAAATAGCCGGTTGGAGGAAGTCCTTGGGAAAATGGCGAAGGTCCAGAAATACCCCGGCTTGGTGTACACGGGCAGAAAAACATCTCCTGCCTTTGGTTATGCCCGGCTCCAAGATTTAATAATAAATATTAAGGATGTTGCTTGAGAAAATGGGTTATGGGATAAGCACATGGGTCACTTAGAGCGCGCTGTCCTTGAAATATTTTTACTGATTAGGTGTTAATCCCATACGCGCTCTGCTGGCTGTATACTCTAAGCTCTTTGTTCCTACTTCTATAAAAAGGCTTGACTGCAGAAATAAACTTGTCAGTCCTTGCAAGAGACTGTCCGAGTGTCCTTCTTTCAGGTTCGTCACTTCCAAGTCCCGGGGAGAAAATCCCCAACAGTGTGGATCTAACAGAAACAGAAGATATTAAGAAGAGGTGGCAAGAAAACGCAGAACACTACAAAAAGATCTTAATGATGCAGATAACCACAATGGAGTGATCACTCACCTAGAGCCAGAAATCCTAGAGAACAAAGTCAAGTGGGCCTTAGGAACCATCACTATGAACAAAGCTAGAGGAGGTGATGGAATTCCAGTTGACCTATTTCAAATCCTTAAAGATGATGCTGTGAAAGTGCTGCACTCAATATGCCAGCAAATTTGGAAAACTCAGCAGTGGCCACAGGACAGGAAAAGGTCAGTTTTCATTCCAATCCCAAAGAAAGGCAATGCCAAACAATGCTTAAACTACCACACAATTGCACTCATCTCACACACTAGCAAATAATGCTCAAAATTCGCTGAGCTAGGTTTTAGCAGTACATGAACCAAGAACTTCCACACAGGAACCAGAGATCAAATTGCCAGCATTCCTTGGATCATAGAAACAGCAAGAGGATTCCAGAAAATCATCTACTTCTGCTTCATTGACTATGCTAGAGCCACTGACTGTGTGGATCACAACAAACTATGGAGAATTCTTCAAGAGATGAGAATAACAGACCACTTTACCTGCCTCCTGAGAAATCTGTATATAGATCAAGAAGAAACAGTTAGAGCCAGACATGGAACAATGGACTGGTTCCAAATTGGGTACGTCAAGGCTGTATATTGTCACCCTGCTTATTTAACTTATATGCAGAGTACATCATAAGAAATAATTGGATTATATGCAAACTGGAATCAAGTTTGCCAGGAGAAATATCAATAGTCCCAGATATGCAGATGACACCACCCTTACGGCAGAAAGTGAAGAAGAACTAAAGAGCCTCTTGATGAAAGTGAAAGAGGAGAATGAAAAAAGGTGGTTTAACACTCGACATTCAAAAAACGAAGATCATGGCATCCAGTCCCATCACTTCATGACAAATAGATGGGCATACAATGGAAACACAGTGAGAAACTTTATTTTCTTGGGCTCCAAAATCACTACAGATGGTGACTGCAGCCATGAAATTAAAAGATGCTTGCTCCTTGGAAGAAAACCAGTGACAAACCCAGATAGCATATAAAAAACAGAGACATTACTTTACCTCCAAAGGTCTGTTTAGTCAAAGCTATGGTTTTTCCAGTACTCATGTATGGATGTGAGTGTTGGACCATAAGTAAAGCTGAATGCCAAAGAATTGATGCTTTTGAACTGTGGTTTTGGAGAAGATTCTTGAGAGTCCCTTGGACAGCAAGGAGAGCAAACCTGTCAGTTTAAAGGAAATCAGTCCTGAATATTCATTGGAAGGACTGATGCTGAAGCTGAAGCTCCAATACTTTGGCCATCTGTTGCGAAAACCTGACTCACTGGAAAAGCCCCTCATTCCAGGAGGAAAAGGGGATAACAGGGGATGAAATGGTTGGATTGCATCAGTGACCCAATAGAGATGAGTTTGAGCAAGCTCTGGGTGTTGGTGATGCACATGGAAGCCTGGCATACTGCAATCCATGGGGTCTTAAAGAGTCAGATATGACTGAGAGACTGAATTGAACTGAACTGAACTCTGTGAAAATTATTCCACAGTTGGAAAACCAGATTAAAAATCAAAATGTGAGTAGATTCCTATACAAATACAGAGAACTGGATAAAGCAAAGGAGAAAGAAAAGAGGGCCTAAATGACTTTGAAGGGGAAGGAATAAAGTAGATTTTGAAGTAGTAGTGTCCTTAATATTCTACCCCTAGATATTTGTCATCCTGCTAGCATTAAAGATTAGATATCCAGACTGAAATTGGTAAGAATACAGATGCTTTGGATTTTTTTTTTCTTCCATATAAGTGTTACTTTTTGCAAACTCTCAAATATACTTTCTTAGATGATTTAATTAAAGAGGGGGTCCAAGTGATTTATTTATGGGACTTCACCCATAATTTTTTTCAACACATGGAAAAATTAAACTACTTTTAAAGTAGTCTGGATTTACAAAATCAAAAATTATTGTGACGATAACTACAAGGAATGGGTCCTTAAGCTGGAAGTTTTCAGTGAAGTTGTTGATATGAGGTAATCTAGGTAATCCATCCTGCATCAACTGAACATTCAGCAACTCAAGGTGTAATTTCACTCTTAGAAAAGCCAACCACTGTCCCCAACCTCCAGTACCAGACCAGTGGTTAAGATATCTGGTTCACAGGGAGAGGCAGGTACAGAGAACAGAGATCTCGAATTCTATCTTCAACCCTGAAGGAATTGATTTCAATTGCAATGAAGTACTGACAAATTCATGCCTAACTGCTGCTACTGCTGCTAAGTCGCTTCAGTTGTGTCCGACTCTGTGCGACCCCATAGATGGCAGCCCACCAGGCTCCCCCATCCCTGGGATTCTCCAGGCAAGAAAACTGGAGTGGGTTGCCATTTCCTTCTCCAATGCAGTTCATGCCTAAAGACACCTGGAAAACAGAGCAAATTATGATGGAAGGCAATTTGAAAAAGATCAATGGATTCATTGATGATAAAAGCTGCTTGGGAGTTTGTGGTTGTCCTCTTTTCAATGGAGAGAAACAAGGACAGTGCCATCTGGGAAGATATCTCTTGGTAGGGACAAATATCAAACTCTGACCTCAGAAACTATCCCTTCAAAGAGTCCCAATTAGATTTGACTAGTCTCTAAAGGATTCTGTGACCCAAGACATTGTTGAAAACAGCAGAGCAACTGACTAGAGTTAATGGAGCTAAGAGCTCTGTGTGATCAAGAAAAGAGAGCCCTTCAATTATCACTGTCATCCTAGACTGTGCTCACATTCAGGTCTATGTCTTGTGTGGAGTTAAATCAGAGGCTTCACAATGTGTCTGTGTGTGTCTGTGTGTGTGTGTGTGTGTGTGTCTGTGTGTGTGTGTGTGTGTGTGTGTGTGTGTGTGTGTGTGTTTACCACTGGGAGTGGCTGCTGATAGACTTCACTAAGGTACTTTGGATGCTCACTGAACAGTCAAGCAAGGAAATAATAATAAGCAGCCCTGGAAAGAGATGAGTAGTAAATAGAATTGTTACAATATATTATTCACATAAGAAAAGAAAGACAAAGAAGCAGGAAGGTGTGATCCATACACCAGACAAAAAAATAAAAACAAACAAGTTATAAAAAAAAGACCATTATGGAAACTTCCTGTGAGACCAGTCAATGTCAGATTTAATAGACTTAAAAATAATCATTATAAATATGCTCAAAGAATGAAAGGAAACTGTAGTTAAAGTAAAAAAAAAAAACTTGTATGATGATAATATTATATCAAATAGTAAGCATTTAAAAAAAGAAATTATAAAAAAGAACCAAATGGAGATTTTGGAGTTGAAAAGTACATATAATTAAAATAAAATTTCACCAAAGGGCACAAAGGTAGATTTGAACTGACAAAAGAAAGCATTAAAGAACTTTAGATAGATCTAGGAAGATTATGCAATTCCAAGAACAGAAAGAAAAGAAATGAACAGAGCCTCAGAAAATGTGGGACATGAATTCTGGACATATACATAAAAGAGAACTAGAAAGAGGAGTCAGAGAAGGAGCAAACGAAATATTCAAATGGCAGACAACTTTCTAAGTTTGTTGGAAAACTTGACACATCCAGGAAACTCAACTCTGATAGATTTTCCAAAATACTTCCCCTGGAACTTCCCTGGAAGTGCAGTGGTTAAGATGCCATGCTTCCACTGCAGGGTGCATGGATTCCGTCCCTTGTCAGGAAAGTGAGACCTTGCAAGTCTCACAGTTCAGTTCAGTCATTCAGTTGTGTCCAACTCTTTGCAACCCCATGGACCGCAGCACGCCAGGCCTCCCTGTCCATCACCAACTCACAGAGTTTACTTATCTCCACTGACTTATCTCCATTGAGTCAGTGATGCCATCTAGCCATCCATCCTCTGTTGTGCCCTTATCCTCCTGCCTTCAATCTTTCCCAGCATCAGGGTCTTTTCCAGTGAGTCAGTTCTTCATATCAGGTGGCCAAAGGATTGGAGTTTCAGCTTCATCATCAGTCCTTCCAATGAATATTCAGGACTGATTTCTTTTAGGATGAACTGGTTGGATCACCTTGCAGTCCAAGGGACTCTCAAGAGTCTTCTCCAACACCACAGTTCAAAAGCATTAATTCTTCTACACTCAGCTTTCTTTACCTTCCAACTCTCACATCCATACATGACTACTGGAAAAACCATAGCCTTGACTAGATGCACCTGTGTTGGCAAAGTAATGTCTCTGCTTTTTAATATGCTACCTAGGTTGGTCATAACTTTCCTTCCAAGGAGTAAGCGTCTTTTAATTTCATGGCTGCAGTCACCATCTGCAGTGATTTTGGAGCCCACAAAAATAAAGTCTGCCACTGCTTCCACTGTTTCTCCTTCTATTTCCCATGAAGTGATGGGACCAGATGTCACAGTTCCTAGTTTTCTGAATGTAGAGCTTTAAGCCAACTTTTTCACTCTCCTCTTTGACTTTCATCAAGAGGCCCTTTAGTTCTTTTTCACTTTCTGCCATAAGGGTGGTGTCATCTGCATATCTGAGGTTATTGATATTTCTCCCGGCAATCTTGATTCCAGCCTGTGCTTCATCCAACCCAGGATTTCTCATGATGTAATCTGCATGTAAGTGAAATAAGCAGGGTGGCAATATACAGCCTTGACGTACTCCTTTTCCTACTTGGAACCAGTCTGTTGTTCCATGTCCAGTTCTAACTGTTGCTTCCTGACCTGCATACAGATTTCTCAAGAGGCAGATCAGGTGGTCTGGTATTTCCATCTCTTTCAGAATTTGCCAGAGTTTATTGTGGTCCACACAGTCAAAAGCTTTGGCATAGTCAATAAAACAGAAAGAGATGTTTTTCTGGAACTCTCTTGCTTTTTCCATGATCCAAGGAATGCTGAGAATTTGATCTCTTGTTCCTCTGCCTTTTCTAAATCCAGCTTGAACATCTGGAAGTTCACGGTTCATGTACTATTGACACCTGGTTCGGAGAATTTTGAGCATTAATTTACTAGTATGTGAGATGAGTGCATTTGTGTGGCAGTTTGAGCATTCTTTGGCATTGCCTTTCTTTGGGATTGGAATAAAAACTGACCTTTTCCAATCCTGTGGCCACTTCTGAGTTTTCCAAAATTGCTGGCGTGTTGAGTGTAACACTTTCACAGAGTCATCTTTTAGGATTTGAAATAGCTCAACTGGAATTCCATCACCTCCACTAGCTTTGTTCATAGTGATGCTCCTAAGGCCCAATTGACTTCGCATCCAGGATGTGTGGCTCTAGGTTGCTGATCACACCGTTGTGATTATCTTGGTCATGAAGACCTTTTTTTATAGTTCTTCTGTGTGTTCTTGCCACCTCTTCAGTCCACACAATCTCTGTCCTTTATTGTGCCCATCTTTGTCTCACAGTGTGGCATATATTTATATAATGGTAAAATCTTAAAATTAATTTATCAAATAGTCTTGAAATCATTCAATATACTTTATTTTAGTCTTGTCATTTCATACATTTGTCTTGAAATGGATCATCTTCAACCAACCCCTACAGTTTTCTAACATATTAGTCCAGGTTAAAAACAAAATGATATATGAAATTTAAAAAGCTGATTATAAAATTTATATATGACAAGAATGAATTGGAAATCCCAAGTTGTTTATTATAATTTATTTGGTATCATCAGCTTGAAGATGGACAACAAGAAAAAAAAAAGTGTATCTTTCCAAATTTCTCTAATGAATAATGACAGGCCACATCAGCCAAGAAGGCATCAGTTCTTCCCATATAACTTTTAGAACGCTATCCAAATATGAATGAGGTTAATTGAAGCTGGATGCAGTAGATCTCGGGCAATTCTATTCCAACAGAGTGTATGTATATAAGTTGAATCGTGGTCCCGATAGCAGCAGAGTAGAAGTCCCTTTCTCACTGTGGGTTTTGAGTTAAGATAGGTAGTGCTAGTGGTTAAGAATCCACCTACCAATGCAGGAGATACAAGAGACATAGGTTTGATCACTGGGTAGGGAAGATCCCCTGGAAAAGGAAATGACAATCCACTCTAGTATTCTTGCCTGGGACATCCCATGGACAGAGGAGCCTGGCGGGCTACAGTCCATGGGGTAACATACTGAGCACACAGAGACAGTCTATAGCTGGGGGCAAAGAGATTTCAGTGCTAAATTAACTTCAAACTTTTGATTAAAATTGGATTGGGCATCCTAATTTCTAATGTGAGATTGCTTTGTGACTTAAAATAGGATTTCCTCTTACCAAAAAGTGAATGTAAAAATCATGGACCTGAGAAATGTCTACTCCTAAATATTTTAAAGGAACAGTGGGTGATAACATTGTTTTTTATTATGAGACATGCTTAATCAATAGACCTGTTTCACACATGTTGCATTTTAAGCAATTTGTTTCAAATTCAAGATGTTTAATGAGCCAAAGTGGAGCTAATAGCAAGTCTGTACATGGAGGAATGTCAGATTTTCAAGGCAACATCAGCTGTATTTAATTTTTAAAACGTTTTGTAATTATATGGAGTAATTTTGAAATAGCAATTCAGTGTAGTGAACGAAGATTTTCTGCTTTCAGTCTAGACCCTTTTTTGAAATCCTGTCGGCCACACATTAGTTGTGTTATATACAACATATTACACATTCCACAAAATTGTGTAATGAATGACTAGTCTGAGTGATTTTTAGTATTGATGGGATGCAGTTCTATAAAATTATCCAAGGGTAGTAATATGCAAATAAAATCGGAATTCCTCTTTCTGTTCATGTACTTGTAACATAACCTTTGGCACATTGTTACTTTCTCTAAACCTCACTGTCTTATGCTTCAAATGACTGTCCCACATTCCTACACAGTGTGTGTGGACTCAAAACTATTAATATATGAATGTCCTTGAAAAATTTAAAGGGATCTAAAGGTTATTAGGCATATTTGTTTTCTCCTTCTCACACTATACTTATCCTTAACTAGTTTTTTCTTCCCTACATATCACAGCACAGATACTCATGAGAAAACAGCAATACGAAATCTAGATTCTCAAACTCCATTTCATTTTAAACAACAGGAGTTTAAAACACAAACAACGATATTTTTATTATCAGTTAAGTTACCAAATATTACTGTGCTGAAAAATCTCCATACTAACCAAATTTTAAATTTATGTCAAATGACTTTTAATTAATATTTTTGACTGTTCACAGTTATGCAAATAATTAAGGCAAATGTCTCCCAAGTATAGGATGAAGTTATCATTTATAGTACAAATGATAAATGACATTCAGTTCAGTTCAGTTCAGTTCAGTTGCTCAGTCGTGTCCGACTCTTTGCAACCCCATGAATCGCAGCACGTCAGGCCTCCCTGTCCATCACCAACTCACAGAGTTCACTCAGACTCACATACATTGAGTCAGTGATGCCATCCAGCCATCTCATCCTCTGTCGTCCCCTTCTCCTCCTGCCCCTATTCCCTCCCAGCATCAGAGTCTTTTCCAATGAGTCAACTCTTCGCATGAGGCGGCCAGAGTACTGGAGTTTCAGCTTTAGCATCATTTCTCCAAAGAAGACATACAGATGGCTAACAAACACATGAAAAGATGCTCAGCATCACTCATTATCAGAGAAATGCAAATCAAAACCACTCTGAGGTACCATTTCACGCCAGTCAGAATGGCTGCGATCCAAAAGTCTACAAGTAATAAATGCTGGAGAGGGTGTGGTGAAAACGGAACCCTCTTGCACTGTTGGTGGGAATGCAAACTAGTATAGCCACTATGGAGAACAGTGTGGAGATTCCTTAAAAAACTGGAAATAGAACTGCCTTATGATCCAGCAATCCCACTGCTGGGCATACACACTGAGGAAACCAGAAGGGAAAGAGACACGTGTACCCCAATGTTCATCGCAGCACTGTTTATAATAGCCAGGACATGGAAGCAACCTAGATGTCCATCAGCAGATGAATGGATAAGAAAGCTGTGGTACATATACACAATGGAGTATTACCCAGCCATTAAAAAGAATACATTTGAATCAGTTCTAATGAGGTGGATGAAACTGGAGCCTATTATACAGAGTGAAGTAAGCCAGAAAGAAAAACACCAATACAGTATACTAATGCATATATATGGAATTTAGAAAGATGGTAACAATAACCCTGTGTACAAGACAGCAAAAGAGACACTGATGTATAGAACAGTCTTATGGACTCTGAGAGAGAGGGAGAGGGTGGGAAGATTTGGGAGAATGGCATTGAAACATGTAAAATATCATGTATGAAATGAGTCGCCAGTCCAGGTTCGATGCACGATACTGGATGCTTGGGGCTGGTGCACTGGGACGACCCAGAGGCATGGTGTGGGGAGGGAGGAGGGAGGAGGGTTCAGGATGGGGAACACATGTATACCTGTGGTGGATTCATTTTGATATTTGGTAAAACTAATACAATTATGTAAAGTTTAAAAAATAAAATAAAATAAAAAAAAATAAAAAAGTAAAAAAAAAAAAATGATAATTTCCCCTGCCTTGGGAGGGCAGTAAAAAAATGCTACTTTTCTAAGACTTTAGAAAATAATTAGTGAACTGCTTGGCATTTCTTTATTTACATTTCTATAGTGTATAGATATAAATATTTACAGAGCTGAAAAGACATTAATCCATAAATGTTGTTTTTGAGTTTGTAATAAACATTAAGTGAATTAAATGTATTCAGAATCAAAAAAAAAAAAGAAAGAAAGAAAGAAAGAAATCTCAGGGCTGATCTCCTTAAGAATGGACTGGTCGGATCTCCTGGCAGTCCAAGGGACTCTCAAGAGTCTTCTCCAACACCACAGTTCAAAAGCATCAATTCTTCAGTGCTCAGCTTTCTTCACAGTCCAACTCTCACATCCATACATGACCACAGGAAAAACCATAGCCTTGACTAGATGGACCTTTATTGGCAAAGTAATGTCTCTTGCTTTTCAATATGCTATCTAGGTTGGTCATAACTTTCCTTCCAAGGAGTAAGCATCTCTTAATTTCATGGCTGCAGTCACCATCTGCAGTGATTTTGGAGCCCCAAAAAATAAAGTCTGACACTGTTCCCCATCTATTTACCATGAAGTGATGGGACCAGATGCCATGATCTTTGTTTTCTGAATGTTGAGCTTGCATGTACAAAAATATATCATTTAAGATAATATTTATTGGTAGTAGAAGGGAGAAGCTAAGATGGCGGAGGAGTAGGACGGGGAGAACACTATCTCCCCCACAAATTCATCAAAAGAACATTTAAACGCAGAGTAAATTCCACAAAACAACTTCTGAATACCGGCAGAGGACATAAGGCACCCAGGAAAGCAACCCAAGTCTTCGAAAGGAGGTAGGAAAAAATATAAAAGACAAAAAAAGAGACAAAAGAGGGAGGGATGGAGTTCCGTCCTGGGAAGGGAGCCTTAAAAAGAGAGAAGTTTCCAAACACCAGGAAACCTTCTCACTGCCGAATCTGTGCCGAGCCTTGGAAGCACAGAGGGCAACATAAAAGGGAGGAAAAATAAATAAACAATTAAAACCCACAGATTGTGAGCCCTATGGTAACTCCCCCAGTGGAGAAGCAGAGCAGACGCCTGCACATGCCACTAGCAGGCAGGGGTTGGGCAGGGAGGCGCAGCGCGGGCTGCATCGCTTAGAGTAAAGATCTGGCCTGAATACCCTGAGCACTATGTGAGCGAAATAATTTGGGCTAGCAAACCAGACTGTGGGATATCTACCACACGAAAAGCCAGCCCTAACCTAAGACACCGCCAGGCCCGCGCACGGAACAAAGGACTGAACAGAGATAGCTGGCTGCAGACCATCCCCCTCCAATGACAGGCAGCCAGAGCCAGAAGGGGGCAATCGCAGCCCCAGAAAGACATTATCTATAAAACTGTAAACAGGCTTCTTTGCTAACTAAAACTTCTTGGGGGTCTGGACGGTCAACATCTGCCTGAGAAGGTGCGCCGGTTGTACACCTAGATAACTGAGGGGCGGGGAGGCGATAAGTTGCAGCAATCGCACTTGCCAAACACCTTATCACCTGAGCTGCTCGGATCTGGGAAGGGCACGAAATGCAAACCCAACTGAGTCTGGGCCTCTGAGGACTACCTGAGTGCTTGAACCTGAGCGGCTTGGACCCAGGAGGTGCAGGCAGCCCAGGGCCAGCCACGGATGGTTCCCGGCGGAGCAACCTAGAACCTGAGCAGTGTGGGCAGGGAGGCTACACGCGCCGTGAGTGGGGGCAGACCCAGTGTGGCTGAGGCACTGCGAGCACACGCCAGTGTTATTTGTTTGCAGCATCCCTCCCTCCCTCCCTCCCCACAGCGCGACTGAACAAGTGAGGCTAAAAAAAAAAAAAAAAAAAAAGTGTCCTCCACAGTCCCCTTTGTGTCAGGGAGGAAACCAGACACTGAAGAGACTAGCAAACAGAAGAAGCTATAACAGAGGGAACCGCCTTGGAAGCTACAGGCAATAGATTAAAACTCTGTGGTTAGTACCAACTACATAGGAAGGGGCCTATAGATCTTGAGAAATATAAGTCGGACCAAGGAACTAGCCAAAAATGAACTGAACCCACAATACTCACAACAAAACCAGAGAAAGTCCTAGATATATCTTTACTATTTTTACGATCATTCTTTCTTTCTTTTTTTTTAATTAAAAAAATTTTTTAAGTCCTCTATTATTCCTTTAATTTTCACTTTTATAACCTATTACTTTGCAAAAAAAAAAAGACCCTTTTTTTAAAGCAAACTTCATATATATATTATTTATAAATTTTTTTGACCTTGTTTTTTTTTTCTCCTTCTTTTCTTTAACATTGTATTTTTGAAATTCCAAACTCTACTCTAGATTTTTAATTTTAGCTTTTGGTATTTGTTATCAATTTTGTACTTATAGTTTTTTTTTATAATTTCTGTGACTTTTTTTCCCCCCTCTGTTTCGTTCTCTTCTTCTTTTATATAACATTGTATAACTGAAATTCCAAACTCTACTCTAGATTTTTAATTTATGCTTTTTGGTATTTGTTATCAATTTTGTAACTGTATTTTCTTTATAATTTTTGCAACTTTGTTTGTTTTTTTTTCTCTCTTTCTTTTTCTTCTTCTTCTTTTTAACATTGTATTTTTGAAATTCCAAACTCTACTCTAGATTTTTAACTTTTGCTTTTTGGTATTAGGTATCAATTTTGTACCTATATTTTCTTTATAATTTTTGCAACCTTGTTTGTTTTTGTTTGTTCATTTTTTCTCTCTTTCTTTCCCTTCTTCTTTTCTTTAACATCATATTTTTGAAATTCCAAACTCTACTCTAGATTTTTAATTTTTGCTTTTATGTATTTGTTACCAATTTTGTACCTTTAAGAACCCAATCTTCAGTACCCGTTTTTCACTAGGGAGCGAGATTACTGGCTTGACTGCTCTCTCTCCCTTTGAACTCTCCTTTTTCTCCACCAGGTCGCCTGTGTCTCCTCCCTAACCCCTCTCTACTCTACCCAACTCTGTGAATTTCTGTGTGTTCCAGATGGTGGAGAACACTTAGGGAACTGATTACTGGCTGGATCTGTCTCCCTCCTTTTCATTCCCCCCTTTTATCCTCCTGGCCACCTCTGTCTCCTTCCTCCTTCTTCTCTTCTCTGTATAACTCCATGAACATCTCTGAGAGGTCCATTTGTGGAGTGCACATAAGGAAGTGACTACTGGCTAGCCCACTCTCTCCTCTATTGATTCCACCTCATCTCATTCGGGTCACCTCTAACTCCCTCCTCCCTCTTCTCTTCTCCATGTAATGCTGTGAACCTTTCTGGGTGACCCTCATGGTAGAGAAACTTTTCATCTTTAATGTAGATGTTTTATCAATGGTGCTGTATAGAAGGAGAAGTTTTGAAACTACTGTAAAAATAAGACCGATAACTGGAAGCAGGAGGCTTAAATCCAAACCCTGACTCCAGGGAACTCCTGACTCTAACCAACATTAATTGACAGGAGCTCATCAAACGCCTCCATACCGACACTGAAACCAAGCACCACACAAGGGCCAACAAGTTCCAGGGCAAGACATACCAAGCAAATTCTCCAGCAACAAAGGAATACAGCCCTGAGCTCCAAGACACAGGCTACCCAAAGTCACCCCAAAACCATAGACATCTCATAACTCATTACTGGGCACTTCATTGCACTCCAGAGAAAAGAAATACAGCTCCACCCACCAGAACACCGACACAAGCTTCCCTAACCAAGAAACCTTGACAAGCCACCTGTACAAACCCACACACCGTGAGGAAATGCCACAATAAAGAGAACTCTACAAACTGCCAGAATACAGAGAGGACACCCCAAACTCAGCAATTTAAACAAGATGAAGAGACAGAGGAATACCCAGCAGATAAAAGAACAGGATAAATGCCCACCAAACCAAGCAAAAGAGGAAGAGATAGGGAATCTACCTGATAAAGAATTCCAAATAATGATAGTGAAATTGATCCAAAATCTTGAAATTAAAATGGAATCACAGATAAATAGCCTGGAGACAAGGATTGAGAAGATGCAAGAAAGGTTTGACAAGGACCTAGAAGAAATAAAAGAGAGTCAGTATATAATGAATAATGCAATAAATGAAATTAAAAACACTCTGGAGGCAACAAATAGTAGAATAACAGAGGCAGAAGATAGGATTAGTGAATTAGAAGATAGAATGGTAGAAATAAATGAATCAGAAAGGATAAAAGAAAAACGAATTAAAAGAAATGAGGACAATCTCAGAGACCTCCAGGACAATATTAAACGCTACAACATTCGAATCATAGGGGTCCCAGAAGAAGACAAAAAGAAAGACCATGAGAAAATACTTGAGGAGATAATAGTTGAAAACTTCCCTAAAATGGGGAAGGAAATAATCACCCAAGTCCAAGAAACCCAGAGAGCCCCAAACAGGATAAACCCAATGCGAAACACCCCAAGACACATATTAATCAAATTAACAAAGATCAAACACAAAGAACAAATATTAAAAGCAGCAAGGGAAAAACAACAAATAACACACAAGGGAATTCCCATAAGGATAACAGCTGATCTTTCAATAGAAACTCTTCAAGCCAGGAGGGAATGGCAAGACGTACTTAAAATGATGAAAGAAAATAACCTACAGCCCAGATTATTGTACCCAGCAAGGATCTCATTCTAATATGAAGGAGAAATCAAAAGCTTTTAAGACAAGCAAAAGCTGAGAGAATTCTACACCACCAAACCAGCTCTCCAACAAATACTAAAGGATATTCTCTAGACAGGAAACACAAAAACGGTGTATAAATTCAAACCAAAACAATAAAGTAAATGGCAAGGGGATCATACTTATCAGTAATTACCTTAAAGGTAAATGGGTTGAATGCCCCAACCAAAAGACAAAGACTGGCTGAATGGATACAAAAACAAGACCCCTACATATGTTGTCTACAAGAGACCCACCTCAAAACAGGGGACACATACAGACTGAAAGTGAAGGGCTGGAAAAAGATTTTCCATGCAAATAGGGACCAAAAGAAAGCAGGAGTAGCAATATATATATCAGATAAAATAGACTTTAAAACAAAGGCTGTGAAAAGAGACAAAGATGGTCACTACATAATGATCAAAGGATCAATCCAGATCCTTGAAAAGGATCAAGAAGAAGATATAACAATTATAAATATATATACACCCAACATGGGAGCACCACAGTATGTAAGACAAAGGCTAACAAGTATGAAAGGAGAAATTAACAATAACACAATAATAGTGGGAGACTTTAATACCCCACTCACACCTATGGATAGATCAACTAAACAGAAAATTAACAAGGAAACACAAACCTTAAACGATACAATAGACCAGTTAGATCTAATTGATATCTATAGGACATTTCATCCCAAAACAATGAATTTCACCTTTTTCTCAAGCGCACATGGAACCTTCTCCAGGATACATCACATCCTGGGCCATAAATCTAGCCTTGGTAAATTCAAAAAAAATAGAAATTATTCCAAGTATATTTTCTGACCACAATGCAGTAAGATTAGATCTCAATTACAGGAGAAAAACTATTAAAAATTCCAACATATGGAGGATGAACAACACGCTGCTGAATAACCAACAAATCACAGAAGAAATCAAAAAAAAAATCAAAATGTGCATAGAAATGAATGAAAATGAAAACACAACAACCCAAAACCTGTGGGACACTGTAAAAGCAGTCCTAAGGGGAAAGTTCATAGCAATACAGGCACACCTCAAGAAACAAAAAAAAGTCAAATAAATAACCGAACTCTACACCTAAAGCAGCTAGAAAAGGAAGAAATGAAGAACCCCAGGGTTAGTAGAAGGAAAGAAATCTTAAAAATTAGGGCAGAAATAAATGCAAAAAAAAACAAAAGAGACCATAGCAAAAATCAACAAAGCCAAAAGCTGGTTCTTTGAAAGGATAAATAAAATTGACAAACCATTAGCCAGACTCATCAAGAAACAAAGGGAGAAAAATCAAATCAATAAAATTAGAAATGAAAATGGAGAGATCACAACAGACAACACAGAAATACAAAGGATCATAAGAGACTATGATCAGCAATTATATGCCAATAAAATGGACAACGTGGAAGAAATGGACAAATTCTTAGAAAAGTACAATTTTCCAAAACTGAACCAGGAAGAAATAGAGAATCTTAACAGACCCATCACAAGCACGGAAATTGAAACTGTAATCAAAAATCTTCCAGCAAACAAAAGCCCAGGTCCAGACGGCTTCACAGCTGAATTCTACCAAAAATTCAGAGAAGAGCTAACACCTATCCTGCTCAAATTCTTCCAGAAAATTTCAGAGGAAGGTAAACTTTCAAACTCATTCTATGAGGCCACCATCACCCTAATACCAAAACCTGACAAAGATCCCACAAAAAAAGAAAACTACAGGCCAATATCACTGATGAACATAGATGCAAAAATCCTTAACAAAATTCTAGCAATCAGAATCCAACAACACATTAAAAAGATCATACACCATGACCAAGTGGGCTTCATCCCAGGGATGCTAGGATTCTTCAATATCCGCAAATCAATCAATGTAATACACCACATTAACAAATTGAAAAATAAAAGCCATATGATTATCTCAATAGGTGCAGAGAAAGCCTTTGACAAAATTCAACATCCATTTATGATAAAAACTCTCCAGAAAGCAGGAATAGAAGGACCATACCTCAACATAATAAAAGCTATATATGACAAACCCACACAAACATTATCCTCAATGGTGAAAAATTGAAAGCATTTCCTCTAAAGTCAGGAACAAGACAAGGGTGCCCACTTTCACCATTACTATTCAACATAGTTTTGGAAATTTTGGCCACAGTGGAATCAGAGCAGAAAAAGAAATAAAAGGAATCCAAATTGGAAAAGAAGAAGTAAAACTCTCACTATTTGCAGATGACATGATCCTCTACATAGAAAACCCTAAAGACTCCACCAGAGAATTACTAGAACTAATCAATGATTATAGTAAAGTTGCAGGATATAAAATCAACACACAGAAATCCCTTGCATTCCTATACACTAATAATGAGAAAACAGAAAGAGAAATTAAGGAAACAATTCCATTCACCATTGCAATGGACAGAATAAAATACTTAGGAATATATCTACCTAAAGAAACTAAAGACCTATATATAGAAAACTATAAAACACTGGTGAAAGAAATCTAAGAGGACACTAACAGATGGAGAAATATACCATGTTCATGGATTGGAAGAATCAATATAGTGAAAATGAGTATAGTACCAAAAGCAATTTATAGATTCAATGCAATCCCTATCAAGCTACCAACAGTATTCTTCACAGAGCTAGAACAAATAATTTCACAATTTGTATGGAAATACAAAAAACCTCGAATAGCCAAAGCTATCTTGAGAAAGAAGAACGGAACTGGAAGAATCAACCTACCTGACTTCAGGCTCTACTACAAAGCCACAGTTATCAAGACAGTATGGTACCTGCACAAAGACAGAAATATAGATCAATGGAACAAAATAGAAAGCCCAGAGATAAATCCATGCACATATGGACACCTTATCTTTGACAAAGGAGGCAAGAGTATATAATGGATTAAAGACAATCTCTTTAACAAGTGGTGCTGGGAAATCTGGTCAACCACTTGTAAAAGAATGAAACTAGAACACTTTCTAACACCATACACAAAAATAAATTCAAAATGGATTAAAGATCTAAACGTAAGACCAGAAACTATAAAACTCCTAGAGGAGAACATAGGCAAAACACTCTCTGACATACATCACAGCAGGATCCTCTATGACCCACCTCCCAGAATATTGGAAATAAAAGCAAAAATAAACAAATGGGACCTAATTAACCTTAAAAGCTTCTGCACATCAAAGGAAACTATTAGCAAGGTGAAAAGACAGCCTTCAGAATGGGAGAAGATAATAGCAAATGAAGCAACTGACAAACAACTAATCTCAAAAATATATAAGCAACTCCTACAGCTCAACTCCAGAAAAATAAATGACCCAATCAAAAAATGGGCCAAAGAACTAAATAGACATTTCTCCAAAGAAGACATACAGATGGCTAACAAACACATGAAAAGATGCTCAACATCACTCATTATCAGAGAAATGCAAATCAAAACCACTATGAGGTACCATTTCACGCCAGTCAGAATGGCTGCAATCCAAAAGTCTACAAGCAATAAATGCTGGAGAGGGTGTGGAGAAAAGGGAACCCTCTTACACTGTTGGTGGGAATGCAAACTAGTACAGCCACTATGGAGAACAGTGGAGATTCCTTAAAAAACTGGAAATAGAACTGCCTTATGATCCAGCAATCCCACTGCTGGGCATACACACTGAGGAAACCAGAAGGGAAAGAGACACGTGTACCCCAGTGTTCATCGCAGCACTGTTTATAATAGCCAGGACATGGAAGCACCCTAGATGTCCATCAGCAGATGAATGGATAAGAAAGCTGTGGTACATATACACAATGGAGTATTACTCAGCCATTAAAAAGAATACATTTGAATCAGTTCTGATGAGGTGGATGAAACTGGAGCCTATTATACAGAGTGAAGTAAGCCAGAAAGAAAAACACCAATACAGTATACTAACGCATATATATGGAATTTAGAAAGATGGTAACAATTGCTCAGTGTACGAGACAGCAAAAGAGACACTGATGTATAGAACAGTCTTATGGACTCTGTTGGAGAGGGAGAGGGTGGGAAGATTTGGGAGAATGGCATTGAAACATGTATAATATCATGTATGAAACGAGTCACCAGTCCAGGTTCGATGCACTATACTGGATGCTTGGGGCTGGTGCACTGGGATGACCCAGAGGGATGGTATGGGGAGGGAGGAGGGAGGAGGGTTCAGGATGGGGAACACATGTATACCTGTGGCGGATTCATTTCAATATTTGGCAAAACTAATACAATATTGTAAAGTTTAAAAATAAAATAAAATTAAAAATATATTTATTGGTAGTAAAATTCCATTTTTTCAGGTATGATTTTTTCACTTGAAAATTGATGTACTGTAAGTTCAGAATATCTATAATGGCTTACCTGACACATTTATATTTTTATATAGGTCTGGATGCTTTTATACAGTACATGCCTCAGTCAATTTGGAAATCTGTACATTAGAATGGGACATGGAACAAGCTGACTAGTTCAAAACTGGGAAAGAATTATGAAAAGGCTGATTATTTAATTTATATGTAGTGTACATCAAGTGAAATGCTACGCTGGATAAATCATAATCTGGAATCAAAATTACCTGAAGAAATATCAGCAACATCAGATACGCAAATGATACCACTTTAATGGCAGAAAGTAAAGAGACTCTTGATAGGGGAAAGAGGAGAGTGAAAAAGCTGGTTTGAAACTCAACTTTCAAAAAACTAAGCTCATGGCATCCAGTCCCATCACTTCATGGCAAATCAATTCAGTTCAGTTGATCAGTCATGTCCGACTCTTTGCAACCCCATGGACTGCAGCATGCCAGGCTTCCCTGTCCATCACCAATTCCCTGAGTTTACCCAAACTCATGTCCATTGAGCTGGTGATGCCATCCAACCATCTCATCCTCTGTCATCCCCTTCTCCTCCCAACTTCAATCTTTCCCAGCATCAGGGTTTTTTCCAATGAGCCAGCTCTGCACATCAGGTGGCCAAAATATTGTAGTTTCAACCTCAGCATCAGTCCTTCCAATGAATATTCAACACTGATTTCATTTAGGATGAGCCGGTTGGATCTCCTCGCAGTCCAAGATACTCTCAAGAGTCTTCTCCAACACCACAGTTCAAAAGCATCAATTATTTGGTGCTCAGCTTTCTTTATAGTCCAACGTCACATCCATACATGACTATTGGAAAAATCATAGCTCACAACACAGACCTTTGTTGGCAAAGTAATGTCTCTGCTTTTTAATATGCTGTCTAGGTTGGTCATAACTTTTCTTCCAAGGAGTAAGCGTCTTTTAATTTCATGGCTGCAGTCACCATCTGCAGTGATTTTGGAGCCCAGAAATATAAAGTCTGCCACTGCTGCCACTGTTTCCCCATCTATTTCCCATGAAGTGATGGGACCAGATGTCATGATCTTTGTTTTCTGAATGTTGAGCTTTAAGCCAACTTTTTCACTCTCCTCTTTCACTTTCATCAAGAGGCCCTTTAGTTCTTTTTCACTTTCTGCCATAAGGGTGGTGTCATCTGCATATCTGAGGTTATTGATATTTTTCCTGGCAATCTTGATTCCAGCTTGTGCTTCTTCCAGCCCAGTATTTCTCATGATGTACTCTGCATGTAAGTTAAATAAGCAGGGTGGCAATATACAGCATTGACGTACTCCTTTCCCTATTTGGAATCAGTCTGTTCTTCCATGTCCAGTTCTAACTGCTGCTTCCTGACCTGCATACAGATTTCTCAAGAGGCAGGTCAAGTGGTCTTGTATTCCCATCTCTCTCAGAATTTTCCACAGTTTATTGTGGTCCACACTGTCAAAGGCTTTGGCATAGTCAATAAAGCTGAAGGAGATGTTTTTCTTGAACTCTCTTGCTTTTGATGATTCAAGGAATGCTGGCAGTATGATCTCTGGTTCCTCCACTTTGTCTAAAACCAGTTTGAATATCTGGAAGTTCACGGTTCGCATATTGTTGACACATGACTTGAGCATTACTTTACTAGTGTGTGAGATGAGTGTAATTGTGTGGTTGTTTGAACATTCTTTGGGATTGGAATGAAAACTGACATTTTCTAGTCCTGTGGCCACTGCTGAGTTTTCCAAATTTGTTGGCATATTGAGTGTAGCACTTTCACAGCATTCTTTTTTAGGTTTTTTTTAATATAAATTTATTTATTTTAATTGGTGGTTAATTACTTTACAACATTGTATTTGTTCTTCCATACATCAACATGAATCCACCATGGGTGTACACATGTTCCCCAACTGGAATTCTGTCAGTTCCACTAACTTTGTTCGTAGTGATGCTTCCTAAGGCCCACCTGACTTCACATTCCAGGATGTCTGGCTCTAGGTGAATGATCATACCTTCACGATTATCTGGGTCATGAAGATCTTTTTTGTACGGTTCTTCAGTGTATTCTTGCCACCTCTTCTTAATATCTTCTGCTTCTGTTAGGTCCGTACCATTTCTGTCCTTTATTGAGCCCATCTTTACATGAATTGTTCCCTTGGTATCTCTAATATTCTTGAGGAGATCTCTAGTCTTTCCCATTCTATTGTTTTCCTCTATATCTTTGCACTGATCACTGAGGAAGGCTTCTTATCTCTCCTTGCTATTCTTTGGAACTCTGCATTCAAATGGGTATATCTTTCCTTTTCTCCTTTGCTTTTTGCTTCTCTTTATTTCACAGCTATTTGTAAGGCCCCCTCAGACAGCTATTTTGCTTTCTTACATTTCTTTTTCTTGGGGATGGTCTTTTTCCTGTCTCCTCTACCATGTCATGAACCTTCGTCCATAGGTCATCAGGCACTCTGTCTATCAGATCTAGTCCCTTAAATCTATTTGTCATTTCCAATGTATAGGGGAAAAGTAGAAACAGCAGCAGATTTTATTTTCCTGGACTCCACAAACACTGCAGAGGGTGACTGTAGCCATGAAATTAAAAGATGCTTGCTCCTTGGAAGGAAAGCTTTGAGAACCCTAGACAACATATTAAAAAGCAGAGACATTACTTTGCTGCCCAAAGATCTGTATAGTCAAAGCTATGGTTATTCCAGTAGTTACATACAGATGTGAGAGTTGGACCATAAAGAAGGCTGAGCACTGAAGAACTGATGCTTTTGAACTGTTGTGCTTCAGAGTCCTTTGGACTGAAAGGAGATCAAACCAGTCGATCCTAAAATATATCAGCTGTGAATATTCATGGGAAGGACTGTTGCTGAAGCTGAAGCTATCCTTTGGCCACGTGATACAAAGAGCTGACTCATTGTAGAAGACCCTGATGCCAGGAAAGATTTATGGTAAAAGGAGACTGGTGCCAGCAGAAGATGAGATAGTTAAATAGCATCACTGCCTCAATGGACATGAATCTGAGCAAACTGCTAGACAGTAGAGGATAGCGGAGACTGGCGTAGTGCAGCCCACAGAGTTATAAGGAGTCAGACATGACTTAGCCACTGAATAACAACAAGGGAATTATTGCTCTGTTACTGAAAGTAAGGGCTGCTGGAAACATAGAAAGTAGTCTGGAGAGAAAATCTATATGGCGTTATAGCAATTTGCCCAGTCTTCTGAAGGTGTGCTTTTTTGGAGGAGCTGAGGGCAGTCCATGTTCTTCCTCCAGTTTGTTCACCCTGACTTGAGAATCATTTGGAAACCTTCAAAGTCACTCCTTTATGTTTGTTCATAGTTCTGATCGTCTGACATTCTCAAGATAGATACAATGATAGCAATCAAAACTTTCTGAGAGATGATGTAAGACATAAAATAAAATGGACTGCTGTCCTCTTGAGTAGAAGCTACAGAGGGACAAATGCAGTGAGAGAGGTATTATTAACTAAAATAATTTAAAGTCATAGGTACTGATGCCAAAAAAGTTCTGAGAATGGCAAGTTATATCTTACTACTAATGAAGGCTTGCTCTCCTCAGAAAATGAGAGCATTTTATGCTTGCCTCTGTAGAAAAGATTATTTTTATCTAAGTGTGTGTTTCTCATGGTGGCTGGTACATATGTGATCACATGGATACCTTTCCACAAAATATACTTATTATGTTCTATTTCAAAATGTCTCATCTTAGTTCTGATGATCAATAGCCAATGAATAGTTATAAAGGTTTAGGGCCACATAGGAAGACTGTAAATGTAAATGGAATTTGCCATTTGTAAATGGCAAAGCTGTGTGTGTGAGTGTATGTGTGTGTCATGTGAAGAGTTTATTTTTCTAACAAATGATTACCAACATTCCACAGATAATTAAGAAAAGAACATAAGTATAAAGATATCTTCCCCATGACCAAGAATATAACTATTTCAGAAACCAAACCACCTGTGCAAATGTGAGTAAGTTTGGCCAGTATTTTCTGTGCCATGGGATGAGGTGATAATTTTTACTAAATTAGTCAAGTTACTAGCAATATTGTTAGTAATCATTGGCATACTAATAGCAAAGAGAGATTTTGAAAATGTAAAAGTAGCCTAACCATGATGGCTGATTCAAACCTGACCATGTCTTAAGCCACATGAAATTCATACATCAATCAAATACATATTTTTCATCACAAAGAGGAAAAGTATCTCCCACCTGTGGTAGGCAGAATTCTTTGATGGCCCCAAGTTCTGCAACCCTGAATATAATCCTCTTCCCTTCTAAGGCAGAACCTATGAATATGATGGATAGTTACTGCCTTGATTCAGTTATGTTATATATGGCAAATGGAAATAGAACAATCACTCCCATCATTATGTTATGTTACCTCCTCTTAGGAGACTAGAGAGGAATTAAGAAGTCAGAGAGATGCCCTCCTGCTAACTGGAAGAAAGCAAATGGCCTTGTTGTGAGCTACCTATGGAGCCACAAGGCAAGAAACTGAGGTCAAATTCCAGGAGCAAAGAGCTATCTCTGATTGATAGATAGAAAGAAAATGTGATCTTAATAATACAACTGCAAGGCAGTACACTTTACCAACAATTTGTGACCTTTGAAAAAGATCCTGAGCCACAGATAAGAATTAACTCCTTGGCCAATATCTTGATTTCAGCCTGGTGATTCCCTGAGCAGAGTATCCAGCTAATGTGTACCTGGACTCCTAATCCAAAGGAATTTTAAGACAATAATTGGCTATTTTCTAAATCAGTGAGTTTGCAGTTATTTGTTACACAGAAATAGGTTACTAGAGGTTTCCCAGGTGGCTCAGTGGTAAAATAATCCATCTGCAATACAGCAGACTTGGGTTGGATCTCTGGTTTGGGAAGATTCCCTGGAGAAGGAAATGGAAACCCATTCCAGTATTCCTGCCTGGGAAATTCCATGGACTGAGGAACCTGGTGGGTTACAGTCCATGGGGTCATAGAAGAGTCAGAGACAATTTAATGACCAAACAATAGGATACTAACAAACCATTTAGTGACCTAATAAACATTTACTGCAAAACTACTACATGCATCACCCCAATGCAAATGAAAAAAGATTTTTCATCAGGAACCAGGTCACCTGTTGAAAATGAAATAACTGCCTGAACTCCTCAGAATATCGTCATCTGTTTGTTAGGGATAAATATGTAGATTTAGATTACAAACGGGATAACCAGAATTTACACTCAGACTTCAAAGATGGTCAGGTTATCACAGGATTGAAAATGATCCTTTCATGCTACCACTCTTTTTTTTTTTTTCTTTTTTTCTGTCCAAGCCAGAAATAAAGGCAAAAATTCTTTTATGAAAAATATACTTTTATGAGAAAGATATTTATAGAATAAAGACTGTTTCAATTTTCTGAGCTGTCAGCCTTGGAAAAACATCCCTTTTGCTCCCAAATGTCCCTGACTCAATTGGCCTCAGGGCTTCCAAGGTGGCTAAGTGGTAAAGAACCCACCTGCCAATGCAGAAGACACGGGACACAGGTTCGATCCCTGGTTCGGGAAGACCCTCGGCAAAGGAAATGGCAACTCACTCCAATATTCTTGCCTGGGAAATCCCATGGACAGAGAAGACTGGTGGGGCTACAGTTAATGCTGTTGCCAAGAGTCAGACACAACTAAGCAAGCACGCACAACTAGCAGAAATCATCTGTGGAGTCCTGGTTTCAGCCACATGGGGCCTGGGAGATACAGTGGGTAATAAATGGCATACAACTGCAGAATAAAAGGTTGAGGCGACTCTACCTTTTCTCTCATTCTAGCTCAGGCAGAAAATAGCCCCTCCCAAACAGCGTCATTTCCCTCACACCTACACACACAATCTATTTTCATCGTTTCACACCTCTGCCATTCCAGATGGCAAAGCCGCAAGTATTTCCCTTATACTAGAAGTGTTAAAATCCAATTTAACTTGTATAACCTGAAATATAATTCATCCCTTTGGAAGTTTATTTTTTCTCACTCTTTCAGCTTCTTCATTTGAAGGGACTAGGGGAATTTTATTGTTCTGTGATGAGACTAGTGGTCCAAACCAAGACATTGATAGAGAGTGAAAGAAAATGAGAAGCAGAGGGGTAGAGAGGGAGGGAGGGTGGGGGACAGGAGACAGAGAAACTGGAGTAGGTCCTACTGCATCACTTAAGTGCAGGAGACTTGGTGTGGAAAATCTACCATGGCACAAGACTTAGACCTAAGTTTTGATTTGCTGCCATGGCATCCTGGGAACAAGCAGTTCCATCTTGGTTCTAGAAATTCATTTCAACAACACTAATGCCATTATTAATGTTTAAACATGTGTTTACCCTTGTATAAGAAAGTATTTTTTTCTCCCTGTCACTGCTTATTTGTTGCTGTTGTTATTGTTCAGTCGCTCAGTCATGTCTGACTCTTTGCGAACCCCTAGACTGCAGCACACCAGCTTTCCCTGTCCTTCACCATCTCCGGGAGCTTGCTCAGACTCGTGTCCATTGAGTTTGTGTTACCAACCAATCATCTCGTCTTCTGTCATCCCTTTCTCCTCCTGCCTTCAGTCTTTCCCAGCATCAGGGTCTTATTTATTAGGATAGATTATCTGCCATGTAAATATTAGAGGTAACTTAGGTGAAGCCCTTAGCTTAATCCCTGTTATAATTATTATTATCTCAATGTGCAGTAAAAGAAATTAGAAAAATATTTTATAGATGATTCTGCCTGCCACCCCACAGATGACTTCATTCACAGCATGAAGTTCTTCTAATTATCCTCAAATTTAGTTAAATACAAGTTTAAAACACCTGGCTTTCCTAACTTTATCCTCCTCCCTCACGAAGTAGATTCCAGTGTTCTGTCTGCAGAACTGATTTTGCTTTCTGCTTTTAGAAAATTTGGCCTATAAAACTAATTCCAAGATTTCAGGTTTTGTCTAGAAAATTAAACTTAAACATGCATGCAAATAATCTTTGGTCCATTTCAATTAGGTCAGATCTCTTGCACCCCAAGTGTCTGATAAATTAAACTGAGGTGCCTCTAAATAGAGAAGGCATGAGCCCTTTATATGCACCTGCCAGCTTTGAGGCAATTATTCTTTATTTTGTACCTGTCACTTTTGGAAGACTGTATGAGTGGTGATGTACAGAAGACACAAGAGCCACTTTGATAAACAGAAGGGTCATTTTAGGGTTTTAGGCGGTAGTAAATAAAGCAATCTGTTTCAGCCTGCTGTAAGCAGACCTGGGAAAAAAGAAAAACCAAATAAAAACAACCTGGAATTCTTATCCAGAAGTGTCCCTCCCAGTTTCTCCATGTAAAATCTTATAAAGGTATGTTTTAATATTATATTTCTCCATCATAGTCCATTACACTCAATCCAGGCAACCTACCAGTCAATGGAGCTGACATCATTTTGCTTATAGTATTTAGAGAAATTAAACCGTCAGTCTTCGTTTCTCCTGATGTCTGTACCACCATGTCGCATTTTTGTTTAACAAGCTTATTTGAATTTAAAATAATCCTGGTAGCATCAGAGTCCTTTCTTTCAGATTGCTAGCTTCTGATAAGACTCCAGATACTGGAGTCCAAGTCATGGATACAAATAAAGTTTGACCACATCAGCGGGAGATGGAAGCAGTTTCCTTCCTGTCTGCCTTGAAATTCTCTAAATAGGAAGCTCAGAATTATTTCAGGTCTAGAGCTGACCTCATTGTTGCTGAGCTAGGAGGAGAGCGGCCTATGAACTATGTCCCAGGACTATAGCAAACAAGTGAGGAAAAATCCTCTCGTCTATGAAACTGTTAGTACAATGACTCCCCCAGCCTGGTAATCACCCCAAACGTGCACTACTGAGGACTTAAATGGAAGTGGCATTGTGTAACCTTTCTTGTTATTTCAGAAGCCTGAGCTCCATCGAATGGAGACTTTGGAGATTCAGGACCTCACACAACTATGTAATCAATGAAACTCACCCCTGCTCCCCGCCAAAAAAAAAAAAAAAAAGTAAGAAGGACAATAGAGAAACAGTGGGCACTGATGTCCACTGTCCTTCTTGATGCACTACGTGTCTAGTTCTAGGTTAAATCCCTTTATGGGTGAGCTTGACTTTGAGGGCCACTCATGCACATTTCTAGATTCTATCATACATTTGCTGTCCATTCACTCAGCCTCCCAGCAGTCTTTCATTGCTTTTTATCACTCCAAGCTCCCAGCCTATATTTAGATCTTATCCTACTTTGTGCTACTTATTAAGCCATGACTCCTCCTTTCCTTGTTAAAAACAGTGACATTTCTATTTGCTCCCTGCCTTCAGGAAGGGCAAAAGCCAGCAGTCATTCAACAACCCATGGAGATCAGTTTAATCAGCTAACAGGTAAATCAGCAGTTCTCGAAGTGCATTCTGAACCAGTAGCATTAGCATCGCTGGGAAACTTTGCTAGGCACACAACTTGTCAAGCAACACACCAGATTTACAGAGTTCAGGGTGCAAGGGAATCTTTGCAATTCATGTTTAAGGAGCCCTCTGGATGATTGAAATGCATCATAAAGTATTTGAACTGCTAAGTGAGAAGAACTCAATCTGATTAAACTTATTCACCTAAAAATATGAATGGTTGCTAGATTTCTCACTTAATATCATTTATTTTAATAGATCACATTTTAACCTAAAACTAAACAGTTTGGGGAAATGGCTATCTTTGTATGTTCCAAATGCTCAGTCTCTTCAGCAGGCTTCCAATTTGGGGAACAAACTTCTGTTTGTTTTCCACAGGTACATGAAGGGTGTGAAGCCAGGAGGGAGATATCAGATCCCAACTTGTTGGTGTAAATTGTCACAAAGCCTGAGTATCATCTCTAATTTGGTTCCATGCAGGATGTATATGCTAAGTCACTTCAGTCATGTCCGACTCTGTGCGACCCCATAGATGGCAGCCCATGAGGCTCCCCTGTCCCTGGGATTCTCCAGGCAAGAACACTGGAGTGGGTTGCCATTTCCTTCTCCAATGCAAGAAAGTGAAAAGTAAAGTGAAGTCACTCAGTCGTGTCTGACCCTCAGCAACCCCATGGACTGCAGCCTTCCAGGCTCCTCCATCCATGGGATTTTCCAGGCAAGAGTACTGGAGTGGGGTGCCATTGCCTTCTCCGAGGATGTATATACAGATGCTCAATTACAATAAATGATTAACCACCAGGAAGGCTCACTACATTCACTGCAGATAGAAGGAACATTAACCAGTTTTGCTATAAGTGACTTGGGGGATTTTCTAGCTCGACCATTCCATGCACCATTAGTTACCTCCCAAACCATTTCAAGTAAGCACTCAACATATATACACTATCATGTGTAAAATGGATAGCTTGTGAGAAGTTGCTGTATAACACAGGGAGCACAGACGTGTGATCTGAGATGACCTAGGTGGGTAGGGTGGGGACAGGGGAGGGAGGCTCAAGGGGGAGGGAATACAAGTATTGTTATGACTGACTCACATTGTTGTACAGCAGAAACAAACACAGCATTGTAAGTTTTTAAAAAAGCAAACAAATAATAATTAAAAATAGTATCAGATATTCAAATACACTTTCAGAATAATCATTGTAACCTCACTGACAAGCCTAGTAGATGCTGTCTGGATAAAAATTGTGTGAAATATCAAAGGAGCTGGAACTGAACCATGAACAGGCAAGAGACTATTCCATCTTCCTCGCTTCAGGAAATTGAGAAAATGACTATACTGTTGAACTTCTCGTTTAATAAAGGTTATTTACACACAATTTTACAGTAGTTCAGCTTTGGCCCAACAGCGATAATATTTTTAATATACTTATTTATGAATGACCTGCTTTCACTACTTTAGCTCTAGCTTGGTTTGAATATAATCTGATTTCAAATTAAAAAAAAAAGGTCTAATCTGCCTTCCTTTTGAATCTGTAGGGTGAGGGTAACACTAATTGCTAAACTAAATCATATTCAGATGCAATCTTTCATAAATTCTAGGTTATCCAAAAAAGGCATTAAAATTAAAAGTACAATAGCAGAAATGCAGGCTGGAATGATGTATTTTTCTTTGAAATGTCAGTTGCATTTGATTATTCTTACAATATTATTACTATGATCAAAATTGTTTCATTTTGCTACTACAGAATGATTCACCCAAGGAAATGTGGCTTGAAATCAAGACCATCAAATATTATTTTCCTGAGAAGACAATTCAGAGGCTCAATGTATTATGCAAAGCCCAGACACTTAGAAATGGGGAGAAAGAGGTTATGCAAAGAGCAGTGAAATTGACCATAAGCAATGGCATTAAAATATTGCATGATCCTGCTGCTGCTGCTGCTAGGAGAAGGCAATGGCACCCCACTCCAGTACTCTTGCCTGGAAAATCCCACAGATGGAGGGGCCTGGTGGTCTGCAGTCCATGGGGTCGCTAGGAGTTGGACACAACTGAGTGACTTCACTTTCACTTTTCACTTTCATGCATTGGAGAAGGAAATGGCAACCCACTCCAGTGTTCTTGCCTGGAGAATCCCAGGGACGGGGGAGCTTGGTGGGCTGCCATCTATGGGGTCGCACAGAGTCGGACAGGCACTATGATGCAAACTATTGAATGTTGCCATGCCCTCATACAAGTTGTTCCTTTTGCAGGAAAAGCATTCCTCCCTTTTCTATAAGATACACTATATTATTTCTTTTCCTTTAATTCTTCATTCAAGCAGTAAATCTTTTCTGGCTTTTTTTTAGTTCGATTTGATTGTATAAAATATTTTCAATAATAATGACAACCTCTAATATTTATATTGCGTGTATAAAATGTTATTGTCACAATAGTTTTCACTAATCACATTCTTGAGATTTTTTTTGTCTACCTGCCTGCTGGCCCCATCAGATATGTGTCTTAAAAACAGTGTTTGCCTTGCCCAATTTTGATTTCATGCCATCCATATCACCCATCATACATTTACTCCTAGACAGTTAGTAAAATGGTTGAATAATGGCCTTCCCCCCAGTAGCATGAAATAATGGTGACTGTGCCCTCCATTTCACAGAATATTAGATCAGTGAAGTAACTAATGGATGATAAAAATACAAATAATACTTTTAACATATCATGTATATGTCAGAAGTTATTCTAATCTCCCAAATAGACAAAGAGACTTTTTGTGAGAAATTATACAACTGCTCATCAACAGAATTGGAATCTAGCATAACCTCAAGCTACTCATTGGGAGGAAAAACAAACATCATAAAATAAAAGGAAAAGGTGAAAACATGCTATCCATATTTATTGGTTTATTTATTTTTGTTGTTTTCAAGTAAGATACTGAGTATGGAGAAATGTAATACATAGCAAAATGGAGATACATTTTGAAACGAAAGCCCCATTTAAAAATATTTACAAACACTTGTTCTGTCTGAAGGCTTTACTTTACACGTTAGGTCTGCTTCAGAAATCTAGAGCCATTTCCTTCTCCAGAGGCTCTAGGTGAATAACTTTGATTTCAACAAGGTACATGTCCCTTCAATATCACAGAGGATCACATGGAGTGTTAGAAAGACCATAGGGTTGGGTTTGACTCACAGAAGGAGCCCAAGGAGAAAAATCTCAATGATTAGGACAGCAGTAGTGAAAGTGAAGTCGCTCAGTCGTGTCCGACTCTTTGTGACCCCATAGACGGTAACCTACCAGGCTCCGCGGTCCATGGGATTTTCCAGGCAAGAATACTGGAGTGGGCTTCCATTTCCTTCTCCAGGGGATCTTCCCAACCCAGGGACAGCAATGGGTCACCTCTATTGGAGCTTGTTAGATAGTTATCCAGGTTTTGGTTACTAATATCGTCCTGTGCTCATATGGACCCAGCTGAGAGGCAAAAGGAGAGAACACACTGCCAAAGTGCAAGGGGATCCATGGCAACAAGGGAAAACAAGAAACAAAGTAGCACTGAATCTTGGTTGGACCACCAATACTACACTCAGAAGGCTTATTACTGATAGCTGCTGCTGCTGCTAAGTAGCTTCAGTCATGTCCAACTCTGTGCGACCCCATAGACGGCAGCCCACCAGGCTCCCTTGTCCCTGGGATTCTCCAGGCAAGAACACTGGAGTGGGTTGCCATTTCCTTCTCCAGTGCATGAAAGTGAAAAGTGAAAGTGAAGTCACTCAGTGGTGTCCGACCCTCAGCGACCCCATGGACTGCAGCCTAAGTGAAGATAAATCTTCTTGAGAGCTGAGGCAGTTTTAGTCTTTTATTTCTAGTAGTCCCTAGCATACCACCTCATGCCCTCATGGGGACTGCATTTCACTTGTGAAAGCAGGAAGATAAATGATGTTTAGTTTCTCTTTTACATTAAAAATCTAACTGTAAAATAATTTAAAAGATTACTCTCCCTCTTTTCCCCCATACTTGACACAATTTCGTTTTTCTTCTACTCTATGATATTTGAAACTAAAATTATCCTTTGATTAGTAAATTTAGGGACCATTAAATCTAGGAGAACCATCAGTAAATCTTTAAATTACTTAAGCATCCTTTGTTGATTATAGGAATCATTGGTTCTACACCTTCTCAACAAATCAAATCAAGATATATATTAAATATCCAGTAAAAAAATTCTCCCTTGTTGAACAGCTTGTTATAAATGTCATAATATTTTGTTTGTGTTCATGTCAGTTAGCTCACTTGCTTCTTGATCAGACATGATTGAAATTCCTACAGCTGGCAAATTTGTTTCCTTAATTTTGTTGTTGTTATTGTAGCAGTTTTCCTTTCAGGGTTATAATTTTTAGACCTGCTTCATTTGGGACAAACTGCTGTATTTTGTGTTTAAGAAAAATGCCTGGGTTGCTGAGGGTAAATAGATACTGAGAAATTCCAAGATTATTTGGCAAGAGCATGATTTTCCTGGGGACAATAAACCAGATTTCCCCCACAATGTCCTTTCAAACTGAGTAAAGTCTGCTCAAATGCTAGAAGCACAAAAGAGAGACTTTATTGGCAGCAGTCCTTGGGAGGATGTTTGTGTTATGCCAGCAAAGGATTAGTAGTGTCTTTAAAACAGAAGGATATATTTAACCTTTGGGATAGGAATCCAGGGACTGCCTCCTTATAAGTTAAATTTATTAGCACCAAGGACACATGTCCAACTGTGAAGAACTCTCTCAAGAGATGTTTCTCAGTTACCACATGTGACAATATATATCACAAGAAGAATTTTTCAGCATTCATAATAATCAAATAATCAATTGTTTTGATGAAAGATGAAACAATTCAATACAAATAATGGGGAATATGCATCATTACTTTTACAACAAAATATATATATTTTATTTTTAACATTCCATATCATAATCCACATTGAAATGCATCCCCAAAGCTAATTTAAATCAAATGTAACTATAACACATACTCATAGGTTGTTACTGATCCAGTATTTTCAACTATTTAGGTAGAACCTGCCTTGCTAGACTGAAACATTTTTTGGTTTCAGTATATTATATAATTTAAAAAATACACTATATTCTGAGCCACCTGAAACAAGTGAAAATAAGAGATTTACGTTACTTATTCCAGGTGCTCAGGCTTCAAACACTCCTTAAATATGACCGGGGAAACACTTTGAGAACTTTACCTTTTGTAAGGTAGAGGTTTTAATTTTATCCATGGCTGTAATTCAGAATTAAGGGATTTATAATAAAGTTATCAAAATGGGAGGGTTATGTCTACCGGCAAGGTATATTAAAGAATAATTCATAACAAGTACTTCAATAGTTTGTTAATTAAATTAACAATTAATAGTGATTGAAGAGGTTAAAAAAGAAGAGGAACCAAGAACCTGGAGAGAAATTATTCCGCTTTCATTGAGAAAGAAATCAGAAGACAGGTCTCCAGTTTTATAGGGTAGTTGTTCCTTAAATGCTGTGAAATAATTGCTTAGGCAATATTTTTTTCTATTTTATAAGTGATATTTTCTATCAGTTTATGTATAAATACAGATACTATTTATATATAAAGTATGTTCACAAAAGTATACACAAGTGCCCAAAATGAAAATTAAAAGAAGCTGAACATACCATGTAATCAGCATTCAGACCAATTAATAGAACATTATTAGCATCCCTGAAACATTCCTTTTTTTCCAGTCACCATTCCCAGAAAGGTATTATGCATGACATTATAGATTAACTGCATAATTTTTTTCCTTAATGTAAATGGGTTGCTATAGTATGCCTTCTATTCTGTCTGGCTTCTTTCACTTAACACTGTCTATGAGATCCTGCTCTCTTTTTGCATGCTGTTCTAGACAGTTCATCCTCAATGCTATAGAGTTTTCCACTGAAAGACTATGCCACAATTATTTACACATCTTAACTTTCACGAATTTTTTTTTAGTAGCTTGCTTAGGTTAATTTTAAATGTTGGCATAGACTCCTTATAATTATGTTATAAATCTATGTTATTCAAGATACAAAATCATAAGTGGTATACTAAAATAGGCCTTGAAAAAAAGGCAAACCTGTAGGGAAGTTGTCAAATGCTACTATTAACCTGATTTCTCTTAGTTATTTTACTATATTTTTATTCAATTTTCACTTAATTTTTTTTTCAAAGTGATATTTTATTTCAGTATTGGTGGAAATTAACATAAATGCTTTGAGCACCACTAAATCTATTTAGTCAAAAATTACTATCCCCTACTAATTATTCAAACTGTACTAGCTAAGCATAAAGCATAGAACAGAATCACTCTTCCCTGAATGACATTCACCAAGGTGCGAAAATTGAAGTCAGCAAACAAATGACTATTTGCTTACCTAGGTATGTGAAATTTACTGATTTGATCAATCTGAGTTTCACCTTGGGGATAAGAAGGTTATCACTGATTCTCAAGTCCCCCAGCAGAATTTACTACAAACACAAACCTGTAGGTTGAGACACATGTTCTCATACTGACATGTTTTCAAGTCAAAGGTACAGTCCTTATAATATAACATATTGGACAAAAGGAGAAACACTCACTGGAAGGGTATCAAACTCAAAGTTGCTGTTTAAATATTTGCAGGGTTATTTGGTTCCTGCTGCCCCTGACCACATGGTAAAGAATTAGCCCACCAATGCAGGAGACATTAGAAATGGGGGTCTGACTCCTGGGTCGGGAAGATCCCCTGGAGGAGGGCATGACAATCCACTCCAGTTTTCTTGCCTGGAGAATCCCATGGACAGAGGAGCCTGGAGGGCTATAGTCCGTAGGGGAACATAGAGTTGGACACGGCTGAAGTGATTTAGCATCCATGCATGCCACTGACCATGTAGAAGGGTTGCAAATTTTTTTGTCTTAATTCTCCAAACCCCCTCATTTTTGATGAGCTGGAAGGAAGAATTCTCAGTCTTCTTTCACAGAGAATGGTTTATATGTGTGTGTGTGTGTGTGTGTGTGTGTGTGTGTATGTATACATATATATATATACATAAGCCTACATTGTATCTACCTTCTCATCATTCCCAAATTGTTTTTATTAAGTTTACCTGAGACCCTAGTTGGAAGAAATGTATTATGATTCATCCTACAACACACAATATTTCTGTGTGGCCTCCTTATCCATTTCCCTCACTGGTAAATATCCACCATCTGGAGAGGAAAGTTCCTGGAATACTGACAGCTTTCAAGCTCTGTGTGTTTCTGCTTCCCTGGATAAGAATTTCATGCAGTGAAATGAGAGTTTGCTCAGCAATGTGCAAAGCAGACCAGAACTAGAGGACATTTAACACACTCAAGGACAACCCTCAACCCCAGTTCCCAGCTATCCCAACAGGATGGAACTCCAGCTGCTGACAGTGGTGCCTCACTCATCAATCAACATAATTTGCTGGCTCTTACTCCCACCCCTCCTTCATCTACTCCCCCACTGATACCCTGCTCCATGAGATCATTACCTCCTAAATAACTCATTTTATTTAAGCTTTTTTTTGGGTCAGGGTTTGTTTTGGAAGAAACTGAACCCAGGCATCCCCTCTCTTAAGAACTTTAAGTTAAAGTTATAGTTCCTCTTAAAGGAACTGCTGCTGCTGCTAAGTTGCTTCAGTTGTATCTGACTCTGTGCGACCCCAGAGATGACAGCCCACCAGGCTTCCCTGTCCCTGGGATTCTCCAGGCAAGAACACTGGAGCTATAACTCCTTTATCGGAGAGGGCAATGGCACCCCACTCCAGTACTCTTGCCTGGAAAATCCCATGGATGGAGGAGCCTGGTAGGCTTTAGTCCATGGGGTTGTTAAGAGTCGGACATGACTGAGCGACTTCACTTTCACCTTTCACTTTCATGCATTGGAGAAGGCAATGGCAATCCACTCCAGTGTTCTTGCCTGGAGAATCCCGGGGATGGGGAAGCCTGGTGGGCTGCCATCTCTGGGGTCGCACAGAGTCAGACACGACTGAAGCGACTTAGCACAGCATAGCATAACTCCTTTATAGTCATATTACATACATCAACTCTACTTTAAAACTCCAAATCACAGAGCTGGTACGTTAATAGGTATTTTTCAAGAAACAGGTGTTTTCACTCAAGATATTTCACTAGATATTTAAGTGAATTGGCCTGCTCCCAGAAGAGGTAGACATTATTAAAAAGCACTTAAATTTATTTGATCAAAGATTTCCATTTGTTGTATATTCATCTACCAGGTTGTTACTTTTTCTTAGATTGCAAACTTAGTAAATGGTTATGAACTTCAGAACTCAAATATCTTAAAAAAATCCAAGCACTTAATGGAAAAAAATAAATATCAATGAGATGAAGACAATTGCAAATAGGCAAGTGCGAGTATTCTATGGATGCACTGGGTTCTATTCTTGCTGTTCTGTGTCCAGTCCTGTTGACCATCCTTGATCCTCACTTGCAGGGAGCTCTTCTCCAATCCACTGTAGTCCTTAGTCTTCTCAATTATAAAGTAAATGTATTGAGTCAGAGGGCTTCCCAGGTGGTGCTGGTGGTAAAGACGCCACCTGCCAATACAGAAAACAAAAGAGAAGCACATTCAATCCCTGGGTGCGGAAGATCCCCCTGGAGGAGGGCACTGCAACCCACTCCAGTATTCTTGCCTAGAGAATTCCAAGGGCAGAGAAGCCTGGCAGACTCCGGTCCATACAGTCACAGAGTCGAACAGAGTCCGACAGACTTAGCACGCATGCATACACATTGAATCAGAATACAATAGGTTTCATTATATAACTGTTATGGATTGATATAGTATTTTCCTGTGGAGATTGAGTCCACCGAAAGTTTCCTTGGGTCAGAGTTGATCATATAAACTACTTTCTGTTGCACAAAATAGAAAAATCAACCAAATGATTATAAGTTTAGAAAGCTTACAATAGCTAAAGGAATGACTTAAAATGGGGCTTGAAAAATGTCACCGAAACCTGTTTTATTCCATCTCTCTCCTCAGTTCTGTTTCTTCCACGTAGGCAGGTATGATACTCATCCTCAGAGGTGTACAGCTGCTCTAAATTCTATAGCTTCACTTCCAGCTTGAAAGAGAGTTTATCTTTTCCTCAGATCAGACAAATGTTCAGGGTTAGCCTTTCATAGGTTGAATTAGATTGAATTCCTACATCTGAAACAATCACTCTAGGTAGGGAGGTAAGCACTCCAATGGTTGAAAAATCAGCATGTGTATTAGAATCACCTGCAGAGATTTAAAAACTACTTGTGCTGGGGGCCAGCTTTAGCCTAATTAAGCCTATACATCTGTGAATAAGAATCAGGCATTAGCATATTTTAAAGCTCCCTAATGATTTCAGGGTTTATCCAGAATACCCACTGCTTTAGACCTGGGCTATAGTGATTCACATTTACATAGTTCACCTGGGCAATATTTCAAAAGGCAGATTCTGATTTAGTAGATGTGATGCAGGGCCCAAGACCCTTCCTTCCTCCCTCCCTCCATCCCTCCCTCCCTCCATCCCTCCCTCCCTCCCTTCCTTCTTTTTTCTTTCTTTCTTTTTAGACATTGGAAGCTTTATTTTTAAACCTCATGCAGACAGAAGACAGAGGGGTGGATGGCTGAACATGGGGCCAAACGAGGCTTATGCATCCTTGAGCTTGGAAGTCCTGCTCCAAGGGACAAACCATTGGGCTGGCCTGGATATCTGTCTGTTCAGCTGCCCTGCCTGCCTGTCTCAAGGTAAGGCTGGCCACCCTGGGCTTCAGACTCATGGCACCACCCACAGTGGGAAGACAGCGCTACCCAGAGCCCTTGAAAAGTGAGGGTTTACATTTCTGTAGGTTGTTTTGGAGCTTAAATTGTAGTTTTCTAGATATTAAAAACAGATTTATTAAATCCCTGGTGAGATCACTGGGTTAATTAAAGGACATTTGAAACAACTCCCATTTTGAATCCCTCTTAATATCTGACAGATGCCACCAAGAATAAGTGTTAAGGCACAAAAATATCACATATGTATATGTATGTATCTGTGTGTGTGTGTATATGTATATATATATATATATATGTAAAACAGCAACAGAAATAAACCACTTTCCTAAAGCAAATGTAATGTGCAGAGGATACTATATAGTTTAACTCAATGTATTTTTAATCCTGGCATCACTTCTCACTCTTCTCAAGGGAAAAAAAGTCTTAAATATTTTAAATAAAAATCACAGGGTGATATTTACTGCTTAGGAATTTAAAAGGGTGGAACATTCCAGCACTTTACCAAGCATGCCTGGTGTGGTCCTGAATATTCTTCCTTGAAGTCTGCTCACCATTAATCAGTTCATTTGGTTACAAAAGGAACTCAGATTTTGCAGAAGACCAATAAGAAAAGTCATAAAATTCTTTGTTGGTATTAGTTACCAAAGTTGTCATGGACCACTGGTAAAAACGCTTCAATGCACCTGTAGAGGGAGTACAAAACCGAAGTGGTCAAATCAAAGGAGCAGTCACAGTGCCCTAAACACACAAAAGCTGTAAATGTAAGTTGAACATACACTGAAGTGGGGCAGAGGAATTTTAGGAGCTTCCTCAGGGTCAGAGAGCATCTTTCAGGGAGGGACCCAGGGCCTCAGGTGGAGGCTTGGGGAGGACCCAGGCAAAAAGGGGGCTGCTGGCTCAGGCCAACTTCTCCGTAAACAGTACTCATTCCTCAAGGAAGGTGCCAGGCAGGTCTTGGTGGGTTCATTGAGGACCCGGCCACGGGGCTCAGCTGCCTCAGGCACCTGGGGAGTCAGGCCCAAGCAAAAGCATGTAACCCGGGCCTGGACACCACCTGGGGCCAGTGCTGGGCGGGGAGGTGGCAGAGCATCTGCAATCTGAGGGCTGCACTTTGTCAAGCGCTTCCTTGGCAACTTAAGAAGCGTCCACGTCCGCTGTGAACCAGAGTGGACAACCCCAAGCACAGGGATGCACAAGGCGGTACCCGCAGTCCAGGCTGTGAGTCCATGTGAGGTCCAGGTGAGTGGTGAGCGGCTGGGCCAGACCATGCTGAGCCCAGCACACTGGCTGGGGGCTCCTGGTCTGGGGGAGGCTGAGGTCAGGGGAGGGGCCCCCACCTGAGCCACAGCCAGTCCTCTTGTCCCCATTCAGCCCATACTTGTGGCCATGGGACAATCTTCCACTAAAGGCGCTTCCAAGGTGGCCAGGAAGACTCACACCATGGTGACCACCCTGAAGACTCTCAGACGCCTGGAATGGCAGGTCCGGCCCATCTGCCAGAGTCAGGTTAGAACTTTGAAAACCAAAAGTGTTTTGCGAATGCTTTACCCTTTGTTTTGGAGCTGAGGCCGCATGGCACCACAAGTTAAGACACTTCTTTTCTTTTCGTCTTCTGTCTGTAAGTATATATCTATTTTTTTAAATAAGTTCATTTGTATCATGTTTTATATTCCACATATAAATGATATCATTTGGTGTTTATCTTTGGTTTACTTCACTTACTATGATAATCTCTAGGTCCATCCATGTTGCTGCAAAAGCTATTATTTCACTGTTTCTTTATAGCTGAGTAATTTTCCACTGCATGTATATATGCTACTACATTTCTAATAGGTTTCCAAGTAATAATCATGATATGGCTCAGTGCCATGTTTCAAGAAGTAGGTTATATACTATTAATATCTATTCCTAAAGCTTTGAGTTAGGTCCCTTCTAAAGAAGGTATGGTTCACCAAGGAAAGTTTGGCTACTTCTGAAGGAATTTTCTGATGAGACTATAGTTTATAGAACCAGTTTTTGTTATTATGTATAACAACTCATATGCATCTTAATATCATACCTGTGTATTTAAAATTCTGTATTCTGAAAAAAAACAATTCTGTACTCTCGTGAATGAGGAATATCATTTCACTAGAAATTGTCTGTTCAAACCAGGGTCTAGCAGTTTACCATTAATCAACAGCCAGGAAGTGTTAATTTTACTTTAATCTTTTGTTTCCTTGTGAGATAATAAAATTAGGCATGATTCTTAAAATATAAATTACAAAAAGTTCTGTTTAAAATATCTAGACACTAGTGATTTACTGATAAAAGGTTAGTTTCAGTGGATAAAAAATTGTGTAAAATAAGTTTGCAAAATATACTTTTATAGGTAAAGATTATCTCTTAGTAAAAGAGCAGTTATCTATTCAGTTCAGTTCAGTCGCTCAGTAGTGTCTGATTCTTTGCGACCCCATGGACTGCAGTATGAGGGACCTCCCTGTCCATTGCCAACTCCCGGAGTTGACTTAAACTCATGTCCTTGGAAATTTGCTGAAGTCATGGGACATTTTTTCTTGGTAAAAATTTTGCTTAATGTGCTTAAACTCTGTGTGTGTGCGCGCCTGTGTGATATTAAGTCATTTTGTTATTTTAGAGACATAAACAAGAGTGGAATAAAGGAATGATGAGAACAAGACACCAATCCACTTGAAAGTGTCAGAATGAGCACAGGTTCTCTGTATGTCTGGTCAAGGCTGACCCAAGAGCCTTGATTAGCCTTTTTTCTGTGAGGAGAGAGTGTAAGGGCAACCTGAGTAAAGGTGAATCTTCCAGCAGGGTGCAGGGTATGGGGAGGGGCAAGATATCTGGTCCTGTTTCACTTGGGACCTGATGAAAAAGGCCAGAGGACCCATAACACTCTGGATGAAGAGTACCCCAAGCTGGCTCTGTCTGTGCCTGGAGTAAAGCCATATTCTAGAGAAGAAACTATGGTACCGTCTGGTTACCAGGATGGTTCCAGGTGTTCAAGAACAACCTGTATAGAGCCCTCAGGTTCAGTTCACTTCAGTCACTCAGTCATGTCTGACTCTTTATGACCCCATGGACCATAGCACGCCAGGCCTTCCTGTCCATCACCAACTCCAGGAGTTTACCCAAACTCATGTCCATTGAGTCGGTGATGTCATCCAACCATCTCATCCTCTGCCATTCCCTTCTCCTCTGGCCTTCGATTTTCCCAGCATCAGGGTCTTTTCCAATGAGTCAGCTCAGGTGGCCAAAGTATTGGAGTTTCAGCTTCAACATCAGTACTTCCAATGAACACCCAGGACAGATCTCCTTTAGGATGGACTGGTTGGATCGCCTTTCAGTCCAGGGGACTCTCATGAGTCTTCTCCAACACCACAGTTGAAAGGCATCAACTTTTTGGTGCTCAACTTTCTTTATAGTCCAACTCTCACATCCATACATGACCACTGGAAAAACCATAGCCTTGACCCGATGGACCTTTGTTGACAAAGTAATGTCTCTGCTTTTTAATATGCTGTCTAGGTTGGTCATAACTTTCCTTCCAAGGAGTAAGCATCTTTTAATTTCATGGCTGCAGTCACCATCTGCAGTGATTTTGGAGCCCAGAAAAATAAAGTCTGACACTGTTTCCACTGTTTCCCCATCTATTTGCCATGGAGTGATGGGACCAGATGCCATGATCTTGGTTTTCTGAATGCTGAGCTTTAAGCCAACTTTTCCACTCTCCTCTTTCACTTTCATCAAGAGGCTCTTTAGTTCTTCTTTACTTTCTGCCATAAGGGTGGTGTCATCTGCATATTTGAGGTTATTGATATTTCTCCCAGCAATCTTGATTCCAGCTTGTGCTGGAATCCAGCCCAGCTGAATTCCAGCCCAGCATTTCTCATGATGTACTCAGCATAAGTTAAATAAGCAGGGTGACAATATACAGCATTGACGTACTCCTTTTTCTATTTGAAACCAGTCTGTTGTTCTATTTCCAGTTCTAACTGATGCTTCCTGACCTGCATACAGATTTTTCAAGAGGCAGGGCAGGTGATCTGGTGTTCCCATCTCTTTCAGAATTTTCCACAGTTTGTTGTGATCCACACAGTCAAAGGCTTTGGCATAGTCAATAAAGCAGAAATAGATGTTTTTCTGGAACTCTCTCTGGTTAGCAAGCACTAGTTTCCTCCAGCCCAATTATCCCTGTAGGAACTTGAATAGCATCCATGGCAGCCAGACTTCGAAATAAGAATTTAAGTGATAAAAATAGAAGTCGACTATTTCAAGCTGAACAAATTTGCCCCTTTCTTCATCTCTATATCTCCACTTCATCCTCTATGTGGGCATGAGGTATGTGGGCTTCTAGGGCCAGATGGTGCAGCAGCTAAACAGCCAGAGAATGAGGAGAAATCCAAAGTTAACCAGAGAGTCATGTCTTATATTCTTTCAAGAAGTTACATCCCCACGATGTTATCAGATGATGAAATGTTGTCTTTCTTCCAGGCGACTTTTCGAGAGCTTTTTCTTTCCCTTAAACTCCCAGGTTGTAAATATTAGCCCCAGAGTGAATCCCTAAGATTTACATGTTCTTTTGAAATACAGTGGCTTTTATAGTCAATGGATCTGTTCCCTTTTCCTTCTGTCTCCTCCCAAAAGTATCCCAAGGTTCACAAAATTTTAAATGAAGATATAAATTCCTGTTCTGTTGCCTTGGCCTCATTCCTAAGTACTATATCATATTAAAGTGACATGAAACAATAAGATTGAAAACCTGAGGCTCTGACTGTGTAGCAGAGATCCATGCTTAACTCAGTATCTCAGAAGTCCTAAAGTTGAGATTAGTTCTGAAGAGCCTACTGAGAACCCTATAGGGATTCCTTAGGTCATCCTTAGTCACATTTGATGACTCAGTATGTTTTGGATCATAGTAAATAAATCCCTGCTCAGTCCTGAGTAATAAATATTTTATATTTAAAATGAAGTCAGGTGGACCTTAGGAAACATCACTATGAACGAAGCTAGTGTAGGTGATGGAATTCCAGTTGAGCTATTTCAAATCCTAAAAGATGATGCTGTGAAAGTGCTGCACTCAATATGTCAGCAAATTTGGAAAACTCAGCAGTGACCACAGGACTGGAAAAGGTCAGTTTTCATTCCAATCCCAAAGAAAGGCAATGCCAAAGAATGTTCAAACTACCACACAATTGCACTCATCTCACACACTAGTAAAGTAATGCTCAAAATTCTCCAAGGCAGGCTTCAGCAATATGTGAACCGTGGATTTCCAAATGTTCAAGCTGGTTTTAGAAAAGGCAGAGGAACCAGAGATCAAATTTCCAAAATCCACTGGATCATCAAAAAAGCAAGAGAGTTCCAGAAAAACATCTATTTCTGCTTTATTGACTATGCCAAAGCCTTTGACTGTGTGGATCACAATAAACTGTGGAAAATTCTGAAAGAGACAGGAATACCAGGCCACTTGACCTGCTTCTTCAGAAACCTGTATGCAGTTCAGGAAGCATCAGTTAGAACTGGAGATGGAACAACAGACTGGTTCCAAATAGGAAAAGGAGTACCTCAGTGCTGTATATTGCCACCCTGCTTATTTAACTTACATGCAGAGTACATCATGAGAAACGCTGGGCTGGAAGAAGCACAAGCTGGAATCAAGATTTCTGGGAGAAATATCAATAACCTCAGATATGCAGATGACACCACGCTTATGGCAGAAAGTGAAGAAGAACTATAGAGCCTCTTGATGAAAGTGAAAGAGGAGAGTGAAAAAGTTGGCTTAAAGCTCAACATTCAGAAAACTAAGATCATGGCATCCAGTCTCATCACTTCATGGCAAATAGATGGGGAAACAGTAGAAACAGTGGCTGACTTTATTTTTCTGGGCTCCAAAATCACTGCAAATGGTGATTGCAGCCATGAAATTAAAAGACGCTTACTCCTTGGAAGGAAAGTTATAACCAACCTAGACAGCGTATTAAAAAGCAGAGACATTACTTTGTCAACAAAGGTCTGTCTAGTCAGGGCTATGGTTTTTCCAGTGGTCATGTATGGATGTGAGAGTTGGACTATAGAGAAAGCTGAGTGCCGAAGAATTGATGCTTTTGAACTGTGGTGTTGGAGAAGACTCTTGAGAGTCCCTTGGACTGCAAGGAGATCCAACCAGTCCATCCTAAAGGAGATCAGTCCTAGGTGTTCATAAGAAGGACTGATGTTGAAGCTGAAACTCCTATACTTTGGCCACCTGAGGCAAAGAACTGAAGCATTTGAGAAGACCCTGATTCTGGGAGGGATTGGGGGCAGGAGGAGAAGGGGATGACAGAGAATGAGATGGTTGGATGGCATCACCAACTCAATGGATTTGAGTTTGGGCAGACTCCATGAGTTGGTGATGGACAGGGAGGCCTGGCGTGCTGTGGTTCATGGGGTCGCAAAGAGTCAGACATGATTAAGCCACTGAACTGACTGACTAAAACTGCATTCCTGCCCAAGTTCCTTGAAATCTCCTACCTCCAGCTGTTCTAATCATATAATTCTCTGACATTCTTTCTTCTCATTTCCCTGCTCTGCCTTAAAGTATTTGACAGGAATGCATGATTAGTAGCCATTTGTGCTGTTAAGAAAATTGAGGATCAGAGAGATTGGTATTTCTGCATACAGATTGTTCTCAAAGCATATAGATAAAAGGGCTCATTTGAACTCAGGCCTTTTCAACAAACTACATTAGCCTTTCCATGAGCCAGTATTCCTTCCTGTACGGATAGTCACTGTCTCAGATTTTGAAATCTTGGATAGCAGTAGTTGTATCTCATTTGTTCTCTAGTGTTTTGTATCAGAGGCAATGTCTGGCCAAAATGGCTCTTCATAAAATGTTTATTGTATTGGGTTGGCTGAATGAACTTTTTGGCCAATCCAGTGTCAACGAGCTAGGCAGTAAGTGTGAAGATATTTTGGTTTGTGAGGAAATTTTGGTTCCCCCTAATTCCTACTCAAGTTAGGAGCTTCTTCACTATCCTGCTATACCTTCAACAAGGAAATATAAGTATTATTTACGTGAACAGCACAGGCATACCTAAGCATGCCCTGATTTGTGCTTTCAAGGCAAGAGTCTGATAAGAAGATACATGGCCCTAACAATTACTTCTGCCTTCCCATTCTCTCCTAGCTGACTGAACCATGACCACAGTGTCTCTATCACAGTAGTCAATGAATAGGAGAATCTTAATTACTTCTTTGGCTAGTGGCATTTTTTTTTCCTTTAGAAACCCCTTGAACCTGGTAATATTAGATACTCAAAAATACTTGAGTCATAAAATCTCAAAAGATGATTAATGGCAAAAGGGAATTAGTCTAATCCCTGTGTGTTATTGATGATATAAAATCAAAACGAAGGGGAGTTACTTGATCATAGTTATCAAAGCAACAGATTTTTGCTAGCTTGACTGAACTAAGATAGAAAATGACTTGCCCTCCCTACAATCTATTATCCAAATTGAGATTGAATATAACTGCTCTGGAGAATGTCTAGAGCAGTTAAGCGTTTGACCCAAAGAAATTCAAATTAAATATGAAAGTGGTGATAGGGCCATTGAGGAAATACTTCTGCTGGACTTGACACCCCTGACCTGTTAAAGATCAGCTACTCATTGGTTAATGCCCAGGGTCAAGATTATAGATGTCTAACAAGAAGGGCTACAGGGAAATGCTTTCTCATCATGAACCAAGGTTAATGTGGGTTTTTATAGGAAACTCAGGAGGCTGTAATATCAGGAGTATTAGTCACACAGCCTGGGTTTTGTCACTTTCAAGATTAAATAACACATGGTGACTGAGAGGCTTAATGTCTAAGGTAGGGACTCATATTTTTCAGTTTTCTTTAAAGGTTTATGTGTATTAATAAAAGTGAAGTGAAAGTGAAGTGAAAGTGAAGTCACTCAGTTGTGTCTGACTGTTTGCGACCCCATGGACTTTAGCCTACCAGGCTCCTCCATCCATAGCATGGATTTTCCAGGCAAGAGTACTGGAGTGGGTTGCCATTTCCTTCTCCAGGGGATCTTCCTGACCCAGGGATTGAACCCAGGTCTCCTGCATTTCAGGCAAATGCTTTACCGTTTGAGCCACCAGGGAAGTTTGTATTAATAAAGGATAATACAAATATGTATCCCAATGCAAAGTATATTCAAATGTTGACATAATGGAGAATCACTGGATGATATTTAAGAAATATAAGTTGTTCTAATAACCACAATTTAAAAAATCAGTGAACTATTAACTGTCAAATGATAGTATTTATCATGTTGCATCAAAAATTAAGAATTCTATCATCGGAAACATATACTTAACCAGTCCATTCTAAAGTTGATCAGTCCTGGGTGTTCTTTGGAAGGAATGATGCTAAAGCTGAAACTCCAGTACTTTGGCCACCTCATGTGAAGAGTTGACTCATTGGAAAAGACTCTGATGCTGGGAGGGATTGGGGGCAGGAGGAGGAGGGGACGACAGAGGATGAGATGGCTGGATGGCATCACTGACTTGATGGACGTGAGTCTGGGTGAACTCCAGGAGTTGGTGATGGACAGGGAGGCCTGGCGTGCTGTGATTCATGGGGTCGCAAAGAGTCGGACACGACTGAGTGACTGAACTGAACTGAAACGTATACTTCTCAAACATAATTTGTTGCATAGTATTTCCTGAAAAACATAAAAAGTAATTTATTTTACTGTCTATGCATGTTGCAGGAGGAATGCCATTAGTGTTTTCCAATGATTTTATATGTTCGAATCCTTAGTCAGAGAACTTGAAAGGAAGAGATACTCATTCAGCCTAAGTTTTGACAAGCACTATATTTGAGAAATGGATGATTATTGATCTTATAAGACTCAGCCAGCTTCAATGTTAAGGAAGGAAGCAATTAAAACAAATCAAGAAAAAACTAGACTGTCATGAGTGCAGATATGGTCCAGTGTGCTTAATTCTTCACACATATTATCATGTGATCCTCATGATAATTTTGGTAATAGGTATAACCATCATAATTTTTATGGATGTGGAAATTGAGGCAAAGAGAAGGTAAATGATATAAGTACATGACCTATGACAAAACCTACATTTGATCCCTTGGTTTTCTGACACATAAAGCCATATTCTTTCCTTGACCCCTGGTGTCTGAGATTTGCTGACTGTGTATACACAAATAAATCAATGACCCATTTATAGGGATGTTAAGTAGGTGTCATGTCACAATAGTAGTGAAACTAAATAATCAGAGCACATCCTTAGGAATGGCCCAGTCATATTTAAGGTGCTGAGCTTCTACTAGCAAAACTATTGTGATGAAAATGAAATTTATTGACATGCATGCAATCATAGATTTAGACATTTTTATCTTGAATACTTCTTGAGATCTTTTGATCAAACTATTCCTCTTACAGAGGAGAAAGGTGATATCCAGGAGGTGGCATGCTTTGCCCAAAGTAAGGAAGTAGGTAACTGAGACCTCAAGATACCTAATTGTAATCCTGGTTGTCTTATGACTATTTCACAATTCTTCTATTAACCAGCCAGTTTCAGAACATAGAAAATCAATTCCAAGTGACATTTTCTGAATTCCATTACTTTACTCAGGGAAAGAATATCAGGGTGCTAAGAGTCATGCAGCTAGAGCCTGGAGTTTAGAGGATGTGGGGGGACCAGAAGTAAAATAACATTAGCACTGAACACTGGATGGACAGATTGTTGAATTCCCTTCACCCTTATTCATGAAGACATCAGTAAAGAGTGGAATATATCATGAGTATCAGGCTAGATTCTGATAACATTGGGAAGTAGCAGACAGCCTGGTGAGGTTGCGGCCTGTATGGCAAACATCTTCCATACATTGAGCTGGCCTTTAAGGCTTTTTAAGATGACACCACCCTTATGGCAGAAAGTGAAGAGGAACTAAAAAGCCTCTTGATGAAAGTGAAAGAGGAGAGTGAAAAAGTTGGCTTAAAGCTCAACATTCAGAAAACGAAGATCATGGCATCTGGTCCCATCACTTCATGGGAAATAGATGGGGAAACAGTGGAAACAGTGTCAGACTTTATTTTTCTGGGCTCCAAAATCACTACAGATGGTGACTGCAGCCATGAAATTAAAAGACGCTTACTCCTTGGAAGGAAAGTTATGACCAACCTAGATAGCATATTGAAAAGCAAAGACATTATTTTGCCAACAAAGGTCTGTCTAGTCAAGGCTATGGTTTTTCCAGGGGTCATGTATGGATGTGAGAGTTGGACTGTGAAGAAGGCTGAGCGCCAAAGAATTTATGCTTTTGAACTGTGGTGTTGGAGAAGACTCTTGAGAGTCCCTTGGATTGCAAGGAGATCCAACCAATCCATTCTGAAGGAGATCAGCCCTGGGATTTCTTTGGAGGGAATGATGCTGAAGCTGAAACTCCAGTACTTTGGCCACCTCATGCGAAGAGTTGACTCATTGGAAAAGACTCTGATGCTAGGAGGGATTGGGGGCAGGAGGAGAAGGGGATGACAGAGGATGAGATGGCTGGATGGCATCACTGACTCGATGGATGTGAGTCTGAGTGAACTCCGGGAGTTGGTGATGGACAGGGAGGCCTGGTGTGCTGCAATTCATGGGGTCGCAAAGATTCGGACACAACTGAGCAACCGAATTGAACTGAACTGAAGCTAGAAAATATATTCAGGTGTCCCATTAAGTACTGTGAAGAAGCAGCATGCTTCCTACAGTATGTTCTAATATTAATAGTTAGGTGGAGGAAAGGAGAAACTTAGTTATCTCCTCTCTGTGAAAGGAATGGAACAGCTGATTTTACTTCTGTTTAGTAGATGTGGGGACCTGTGATCAGTCTGTTTAGATGTTCATCAAGTTTCAGGTGCTTATCATGCCCACAGGAATAGGTCTCAGTGCATCATAAGGGAAACCAAGCCCTTTGACATGAACACAGATGATGACATAAGGGCTAAAGAGAACCACATGCTATCCGAACAGAACAAGGTAAACTGTCTGTCAGATAGCTTGGCCGCAATCTTTACTAAAGAAAGATACTCCATAGCTGAATAGCAATATGGCACAATCAAAATTTCTTTGTGGATGGCATAAAAAGAATCCAAGCTCAAATATTTGACCTCCTTAAATATAAGGGAATGTGTTGATTCATAATGAGGAACTACATACTAAACAATTTTAAGACAATATAAACCATTACCACAGCAAGGGAGTTGTTACTACAAAGCAGTTTAGTACTACAAATGAGGGACAAATACGGGTGGATGTTTACACTCTTCACAGAATCTTAGGAAATTCATAGTTAGAACCACTTTTAAATGACATAAAAACTATAAAGAGGAGAGAGATATATTTCCTAAAGTTGTTTGAGACCCAGCACTTTTAAAATCAGTATCCAATGTAAATACTAAAAACTTGTAGTCTTAAGCTACAAGTGTGTGCTAAGTTACCTCAGTCATGTCCAACTCTTTGTGACCCCATGGACTGTAGCCCATCATATTCGTCTGCCCATGGGATTCTCCAGGAAAGAATATTGGAGTGTGTTGCCATTTTTCTCTTCCAGGGTATCTTCCCAATTCAGGGATCAAACCCACATCTCTGTAGCTCTTGCCTTATTAGCGGATTCTTTGCCACTGAGTCACCGGGGAAGCCACAACTATCATTTACTTAATTTTAAACCAATATTTTAAATCATCCTTGACATGTATATTTATGATCTCTAAGACTTAACTTCAGAACAATAACTTACTGTGTTGTTTCATAGTACCACCATTCAGTCTTCTCTACAATGATACTCATGATTTGCAATTGCTGAGGCATACCCCTCAGAACAAAACCCAAATGTGTTTACATTTCTAGTCCTGTTTTAATTTAAAAATATGGTTTGACATATTTTATAAGCCAGAGGCCATAATGTTTAGGGATGTAGGCTCTAGAGAGAAATAGCCCATGTTGAAATGTTGATTTTTCTAGATCATAGCTATTGAAACTTGCACTGCTGTCTCCTCAGTTTCCTCATCTGTAAAATAAAGTAGTAATATTAATAGCATCTGCCTCACAGAGCTAAAAGAAAATCTAAATAAGGAGCACGACCTTAAGCTTTATTAGCACTTGATGATTTCTATTTTTATTAGCATCCCAAGTTAACAATGGTTGACACAATTTCACAATAATTTGCTTTCCCCAGATTATTTGCTTGTTAGTTTTGTTTTGTTTAAAATAACTGAGTGTGTGCTATATAGTAGGTCCTTATTGATTGTCTGTTTTATTTATAGTGCTGTGAGTATGTTAATCTGAATCTCCTGATTTAGAGCTATATTCAATATTTTGTCGTAACCTATAAGGGAAAAGAATCTGAAAAAGAATATATATCTGAATCACTTTTTTTGTATGCCTGAAACTAATACAATATTGTAGATGTATATTTCAATAGAAAAAAAAATGAGTAAAAAAACTGAAGGAGTGTCATAATTGCAGATAATTTATAAGCCTTCAAAGATTAACTTCCTATTTTATGAGAGATATCAAAGAAACTTCTACCTTTAAATTTTTATATCTTCAGTATTAAAGAAGAAAGAAAAGAAAGTAATCAGTGCTTTGGCTTCATCATGAAAGAAGCCAAACTATTTCTTTGGGCTTTCTCCAAGGCTTGCTATTATCCCTCACAGTTAAAAGGCCATGGCCACAGCAACCTCAAATTTATTTCTATGACTCCTTGCAATAACCTTCTCATTGAAGGTATCCATAAGAATTTTTTTTATTACAAATCCTAGAGTATGTTTAATGGGAGCAAAACAAAAAAATAGTTCAATTTTAGCAAAGTCCAGAGTATATTAATGACAAGATTAGGTTAGGAACCGTTATCTAACACAGAAATATAGATGCCCCACTACTATTCTTGAATTGAAGAAAGAGATCAGCAAATATACCTGCAGAAAAGCTCTAAAGCTTTATGCTGTATTTGCTAAGCAAAGGAAACTTTGGTTGCAGAACTCAGTCATTTAGAACAAACCAGGGAACCAATTTTATACAGTACTTTGGGGATGCATGGGTTCAGAGATTGCCTGATTTAAAGGCACAGAGATGGAATGCTGGTTTAGAGATTGGCTGACTTTCATAAGCAGGGTAGAATTTAAGGTGAAGGGAGTGAGACAAGGTCATAGGATCTACAGTCATTAAAATTGTATTTTGTCCAGTGTGGCTTTTTTGCAGTAATTTTGAATTTTTAAAAGATATTGCTTTATCATACTATATAGGCAAGCACCAGAGATATTGATCTGGATTTGGTTCCAGATCACCACAGTAAAATAAATATCACAATAAAGTGGGTCACACAGATGTTTTGGCTTCCCCTGGCTATAAAAGTTATGTTTACACTGTCTTGTAGTCAATTCGATGTACAATCGCCTTGTCTTAAAATCAACACACATTCATTAGTTAAAAAGTACCTATTACTAAAAAATGCTAATCACAATCTGAGCCTTCAGGGAGTTGTAATCTTTTTATAGTAATAACATAAAAGATGATTGATCTTCAGTCACCATAAAATATAATAATATGTTTGAAATATTGTGAGAATTACCAAAATGTGGCAGTGAGATATGAAGAGGGTAAGTGCTATTGATAAATAAGGTACCAATAGACTAATCAGTCTATTGCAGTCAATACAGGGCTGCCATAAACTTTCAATGTGTAAAAACCAAAACCAAACAAAACACAATATTGGTAACATGTGGTAAAGCAAAGCACAGGATAAGAAGGCATGCCTTTATTTGATTACTGTGTTGTTTGATACTTCCTTAAATTTTGTGTCTGAGTTGAACACCTCACTCTCCTCACCCTAGTTCTGTCTTGTCTGAAGCAAGGATTCTGAAGCAGGGCTGACATTGACTGAGAGGGTTTGGTTAACATCCAGTTCTACTTTTACTTGGAGTTAGAGTCAGTGAACAGTCAGTATGTTTTTAAAAGAGGGTTGTAGCATTTTATTCACATTATATTACAATTATTTTAAAATCTGAATGATTATCCACTACCATGTTTCAATATTTCAAGCCAGATATTGAAATGTTGAGAAGGATAAAAGGAAGAGAGCATGCTTATAATTCCTCTTTATTCTGCTCAGTGTCTGTTCTAAACCTTCTCTAATTTCTCTAGATCTTTGACTTGTCCCCTCATCTCCTCTTTCTTGAACAATTTTAAACATGCTGTCTCCTCTGTGTCTGTTTACAGTCTATCCCTGTCTACATTGTCAAAGGAATAGAAGGCTACATTTCTGTCCCAAACTAATTATTCCACAAGGCATTGAATCCCATGTTCTTCTATCTTCTCTTTTTATATTTTTGTCTTTCAATTATATTTTGAACTCAGAGATAGTTCCACAAACCTGTCTATAAAAGTAGCATTCATTGAGAACCCCATGATTCTAGTTTTTAACCTTGATTTTTTAACTTTCAAACTTATTTCAACATTCGTTTTCACAGTTTCTATGTTTCATCTCCATGTCCCCACCATGATTCATTATAATCATTTTTACCATTTCTACCCACATTACCAATTTAGCTTCTCTTCACTCACAAGCAACTCTGACAACCACTAATACCCAATTTCAATGGAAAAGGTTAGATCTGTATTTTACCTGGAACTTTGCAAGTTTAATACCAAATATCACTGACCATTTAATCTTTGGCACTCTTTTGCCTTGACATTACCATTTGGATGTTCTATTTTTCCTGTGTGTATGCTAGGTCATTCTGGTCATGTCCGACTCTTTGCAACTCTATGGGATGTAGCCTAACTGGCTCCTCTGTCCATGGAATTCCCTAGGCAAGAGTACTGGAGTGGGTTGCCATGCCCTCTTCCAGGGGATCTTCCCGACTCAGGGACCGAACATGCTTTTCTTATGTTTCCTGCTTTGGCAGGTAGATTCTCTACCACTAGCACTACTTGGAAAATTCTCTATTTTTCTTATTGTTTCTCTTTGTTTTGCTTCCTCATTTTCTATTTCTTTGCTCATTCTTTATATCCCTTCAAATTCTTATTCCTAGCCTTCTTTTTCTAAGTTAAATAATATCTCTGGATAATCTTTAACATGACAATGGCTTAAAATATGTTTATGCTAACGACTCATAAGCTTGCCTCACCAGCCAAGACATCTTCCAGGTGAATCACACTCATATTTGCACATTTCATGAGATATATAGGAGGAAGACAATTAGCTCATCTTTAAATGTTTTGAATTATTGGATCATCTAGTTTTAATTATCTTAGTGAAGATGATCAACAATAACCCTTAACTTTTCTTTTACTGTTTTCCAAAGTCAAGTATTAATTAGTTACTATTAATAGTCATTGCCTCCTTTCTCTATTTCTCTGCCTTTATCACTTCTCACTTGGCCTATTTAAATAGCTTCTGGAGCACAATCTGACTCCAACTCAATCAATCCTCTGGAGATTTAGCAAAGAGTCTTCAAAATGCAAATGTAACCAATTACTTGATTAATATACATATTGGTGATTTCCATTTCCTGTAGGACAAAGTCTTACAAATAAATGAAAAAGCCTTTCATGATCTATTCCTTCCTCATATTTGGAATACACAATACATTGAGTAAGGTGCATAAATCTTAGGTATAAAGCTCAATGAATTATTATATGCATATACCTTGTGTAAATACCTACAAGATATAGACTACTTGTAGTATCCAAAAAACTCTTTTGGGCCCTTTCCCAGCCAGTGTTTCCCCAGAAGTATCTTCTATTCTGACTTCAATCGCCTCACTTATTCTTTAAGATCATCTGTACAATTGTACAGTATGCACTATGTGTCTTTCCTCTTTTATTAAATATAATATCTGTGACATTCATTTCATTATTGTGTATGTAAAACTAGTTCATCTTGACAATGGAGAAAACTTCTTACTGTAGAGGTAACTTTTTCTTTTTGACTGTATTCACATTGGGCTTCCTTGATAGCTTAGTTGGTAAAGAATACACCAGCATTTCTTTTGTCAGTTTATTTAATCTTTTTTATTTTTAGGATCAGGATTGATAGCTTTTGATGATTCCCTGACATAAGCAATGCATTCCAGACAGTTGCAAATTTCTCATGCTCATGCTTAGTAAAAATACATATTACCATCTCTATCTGTTGAAACTAACCAAAAATATTCATTGTTTCTTCACTTGCAGAGTTTTTTAAATTAAATCATAGTGAAACATGTGATGATCTCTGCTATAGTGGGTGAATGAAATTGTTTAAGGAAAGTAGGGATCAGAGCATCCTGCAGAGTGATCAGACAGAAGAGATTAAGTTCTTGGCCAATAAGGTGAAAGGTTAACTTACTTCAACCCAAAGACATACAGTTCAAAGGAATGTACATTATTTCTCTGTAAATGAGAAATGCTGCTGCTAAGTAGCTTCAGTCATGTCTGACTCTGTGTGACCCCATAGATGGCAGCCCACCAGGCTCCCCTGTCCCTCAGATTCTCCAGGCAAGAACACTGGAATGGGTTTTCATTTTCTTCTCCAATGCATTTAAGTGAAAAGTGAAGTCGCTCAGTCATGTCTGACCTTCAGCAACCCCATGGACTGCAGCCTTCCAGGCTCCTCAGTCCATGGGATTTTCCAGGCAAGAGTACTGAAGTGGGGTGCCATTGCCTTCTTTGAAATAAATACTTGCAAATAAATCTTTTTTTCTGAGCCATTTATTATAATACTGTATATATTTATGCGTGTTGCTTTGGAACAGAATGTATAGATGAGGAAACAGGAGAAAGAAAGTGTAATTCACATATACAATTTGCCATCTGAATGTTTTTAGACAAGGAAAACCCCAAAATGTTTGAGAAGGGAAGATACATAGAAGAACTTTGAATGCAAGCAAGTTTGAGTTTGGACTTACTCTCACTCTGAACACACCATTCCTCTTTCTGAAGTTACTTTTATTCATTTTCCATAAAATTGATAATAGTATTCACTACTCAGGGTTTTCCTGAGGTTTCAATGAAAGGATGCCTGTTAAAATGCCCCATAAATGAGGAATTCCATTTAATTACACTATTGATCAATTAAACCATAATGGGATTTTTATTAAAGATTCAAAGTATATATTACACATAATTTAGGTTAGGGTGATTTTTTGGAATTTTCTTCAAGGCTGGTATGTACCATAATAATAATCATAGACTTAGTAATAGTGGTGGTATTAGTCATAGTATTAGTAAGTAGTAATAGTTAGAACTAGTAAATGGATAGGAGATAAATCACCTTAATCCTTAAATGGCAAAAAAATACTAATTTAAGATCACTTACACTTACTCTTTGGAAGGGAAGTTATGACCAACCTAGACAGCGTATTAAAAAGCAGAGACATTACTTTGTCAACAAAGTTCCGTCTAGTCAAGGCTATGGTTTTTCCAGTAGTCATGTATGGATGTGAGAGTTGAATTATAAAGAAAGCTGAGCACTGAAGAATTGATGTTTTTGAACTGTGGTGTTGGAAAAGACTCTTGAGAGTCCCTTGGACTGCAAGGAGATCCAACCAGTCCATCCTAAAGGAGATCAGTCCTGGGTATTCATTGGAAGGACAGATGTTGAGGCTGAAACTCCAATACTTTGGCCACCTGATGTGAAGAGCTGACTCATCTGAAAAGACCCTGATGCTGGGAAAGATTGAGGGCAGGAGGAGAAGGGGATGACAGAGGATAAGATGGTTAGATGGCATCACTGACTCAGTGGACATGGGTTTAGCTGGACTCCAGGAGTTGGTGAGGGACAGGGAGGCCTGGCATGCTGCGGTTCATGGGGTCGCAAAGAGTCGGACACGACTGAGGGACTGAACTGAACTGAACCCTTTTTGGATGGACACTGCATAAATGATAAATAATCAAACCTGTTTATCAGAAGTTGTTAACAGGACTCAAGTACTTGTTTCCTTACAACTTTTTTCTTTGATCACACAGTCAGAAAGAGAGCTAAAATTAGGATTCATGTTTCCAAACTCTGAGTTCAGATATTCATTCATGAGTTAATGACTTTTAGTACCCTCATCCATCTTTTCTTCCTGTTCTAGATAAATTTGTCATCAGAAAAGTGGAGATTCTTGTTGTCTCTTAATATAACTGATCAGCAGAAATTATAGAATTCAGCTTAGAGAAAAAGTGAGCAGAAAATCCTTTTATGATCTTTTGTGTTTTTAATTCTCTTGTGACTGAAACTAGGAAATTCCTGACAGCACATCCATCCAAACTTTGTCCAGTTGAGTTTTAAATAACTTACTTTTTTGGCCTCTTACTGTTGCTCCCTGGAACTTCTTCTGTCATGTAATAGAATTGAAGCTTACGAAGTTCTTCTTGATATAACATGTTATACCTGGGCTCAATTTTTGAGAAAATTATCTCTGCACAATTTCACCTCCATAAAGAAATCAATGGAAGTCAAAAGGAAAAAGAAAAGAAAGCACTTGGCAGGTGGATAGGATGAGGGGTTGTGGGGGGAAGCAGCACTGATAGAACACCTGCCAGGGAATAAAGGAAGTGGGTGAAGTCAGGTTACATCCAAAGAAAAGACTGTTTGGAGAGAAAAATAGTTCCAGTTGAATCTTGAAAAGCAACACCATCATTGGAATCAGTGGAGAATGCTGTCCTTAATTGATGCCACTTTCTTAGCTGAAATGATCTGCAAGGTGCTGACTTTAGCAACATCTAGGGGTACATTTAATTTTCAGATTTTTAACCTCAAATTAATATTTAGTGCATTTAAATATCCATTTCTATTCAGGTTAACAGGCATAACATGGCTGAGATCAGCCATGGGAACATTTGGTGTGGGAGTGGGGGAAACAATTGAATTCTCCAGGTTTTAATACTTATTACTTTCTCACTGAGACTCACTTATCTCAACCACCCTCATTATGTTTCCATGATTATCATCTTTGAACTTTTATTACTCAACCTCAAAGCAGTGCATTTGGAAAACTAGCGTCTTAAGAACAGACATAAAGAAGACAAGATAGCTCTATGGAACCATTTTTTTTTTCTTTTCTTTTTTCTTTGCCAGTCTATTCTGGCAGTCAAGGACAATTTCTCTTGATGAATTTTATAAAGATAAAAGTATCAGATAAAAATTTAGGGTACCTTTGGGAAAGATATATAAAAAGGAGAAAAATTTCCAACATTATTCATGCAAGCCAGTTTGAGGTATGCTCTAATTCAAAGCTAAGCCTTGCTGTATTTTATGTATGTAATGTGTTGAAGTTTCCAAACTTCAGCAGTTCAAATGCAAAGGGTTACATCACTTTGGGGATAAAACTCAAATCTGTCAATGTGATGAAGGGAGCACTGCATGATCTGGCTCTTGTCTGTCTCTCTGGACTGATCTCTGACCAGTCTAATCTGCCTTCTGGCCATACTGGCCAGTGTGGACTTCGTCAAATGTGCCATGACTTCTCCTGCTGCAGGAGTCCCACATTGAACAGTTCTCTAGATTTTACTGACTCCTCCTCTTCCCTACTTCATCCTCTTTCTTTTCTACTTACTTTTCGGAGCATTTATAATTTTAATATTCTCAGGAAAATCACCATCACATCAGGTCCCCTTATTTTGCGAGTGAGTTCCCATACAACACAGAACTTTACCTAAAATAGGTGTAATAAAATATACTCCCAGTAGAAAATATATAAATACATCCTTTATTGCACTTTAAGCTCCATGAAGCCAAAATCCGCTTCTCTTTTGTTTATTACTATAGCATTAATGCCATCTTAGCACCTACTGCATGCTTTTGTTGAATAAATATGCATATTCTAGCTTATAATAAAAAGTGACTATTTATCATAAGATGTGACACATCTGGGGATAGCTGAATAGAACCTTTAATAACTATCTGTTTTGAAATGAGTAAACAAAACCTTTCCCATAAGTATATTAGTTTGCTGCCTGCTTGAGTCATCAAAAAAAGTGAAAGTTGCTCAGTCATGTCCAACTCTTTGCGATCCCATGGTCTGTAGCCCACCAGGCTGTTCTGTCCATGGAATTCTCCAGGCAAGAATATTGGAGTGGGTAACCATTCCTTTCTCCAGGGAATCTTCGTGACCCAGGGGACAAAGCTTGGCCACCTGCAAAGCGGGCAGATTCTTTACCTTCTGAGCCACCAAGGAACCTGTTTGAGTCTTCAAACCCATGTTCCAAAAACAAATACACATACTTTCTTCCCTACAGCTAAAACAAGCCTACATAATCATTTAACTTCTCCTCATCATTCCATTTCTACTCTGTACTTTCCTCATTATATACATACACACATACCTGTGCATATAATATAATATACATATGTATATATAAAATATATATCCATTTTATAATATTAAATGTAAACATGTTGAGAAAGGACTGTACCGCAGGAGTCAGTGCACTCTTAAATAATGCTTCCAATACTATTTAAGGATAATAGCTTCAACATATATCTTGGGAAATGAAGAGGCTCTCAGAACACTTTTATCTTCGTAACTGCTAGATAGCTGTGATATTTAAATTCAAACAGCCAAGTGCATTATAAGACTAAAGAGATTCTCTGGTAGTTCATAGATATATAAAAGTCATATATATCTTTTAGAAGCTCTTTTTCCCCAAAAAATTATGAGTAAAAGGAAAAAAATCAGTAGAATTTCCACTGGTTTGTGTAAAAATAAGCAATTCTAATACGGGGAGGAAAATAACTGCTCAAGAGGCATTATTCAGATAAAGGCACCTTAAAATGTGGAGAAGTGAGAATGAATAAAGAATGACAAGTCCTCAGGAGGAAGACAATAGGGGTTGGCATGTATGCAAGTGGGAGCACAATTATCACCATGCTAAGGCTGAATTGAGGAAGAGCTTCTAGGGCTGATATTTGAACACTCAAAATGGTAGATCTAAAAACAGGAGCTTACAGTTGCAACTTTTCTAATGCCCAAAGATGAAATATGAAGTTCAGCAGTAGTTAAAGCACATACACCCCAAATTGATTACCACCAAGTCTAAATTGAAGGGTTCAAGAAGTGGGTTCCAGTGAGAATGGGCTAACTGAACCAGTTTATGAGTACTTCCATAATTTCCCCAACCAACAGAGATCCCTTCAGTTGGATTCCTCTTGTATTCACTGTCTGTTTTACTCAGATGGTAATGACATTTTGATGCTTCAGGTGATGATTATCTTTAGCCTGTAGTCAGCCTCATCTATCCAATAAGGTTAAGTAGACCAGGGTCAGTGAGACTGTGGTCTACCTCCCATTATTCTGCTGGCCAATTTGGTACATGACCCAAAACATAGTGCTTATAAAGGAATATTAAGTTTTAAAATAGCCTAGTTATATATACATCCAAGTAACAGTCATTCCCAAGGTCTAGAATCCTGTTCCCAATAGTGTTTTTCCTAGTGCTGGACTGCAGCAGAATCATTATTTTCAGATCTAGCTGTGTGATTGCAGATACTCTCTGGTGGAATATCATAGCAGTCACAGCATGTTTTTCATAGAACTGTAATAGATAAATTATCTTTCTTTTATCTTCTCTCTACTTTGAAGAAAAATTGGATCTTGACAGTGTGGGTAGTCTAGATTTGCTCACTAGTGTTTACTTAAGTAGTGTTATTTCTAAGTTTTACCTTTGGTTTTCTGCTAGGCATTCCTGGACCCTAGGGTGTGTGAGAACTCTGAGAGTATATTTTCATTTTCACGTTTGAACCTGTGGTGAACTCTTCAAAACAATTGCTTTTTTAGAAGTTGTGGAAGCAATGGATTTGTTTTACTTTGTACTAATGTCTGAAAGAAACTCATAATCACCCCTGTACCTGCTTCCTGTTTATGAGACTTGAAAGTTAAGCTTAGGTGCATAAAATGGAGTTAAAAGGGAGAAAAAATAAATCAAACCCTTAATCCACTTATGTTAGTGTGAAATAATTATTAGGAAGTCAACTCATAGAAAATCCTATCTTTAATTTCAGCCCCTGGGTTAGATGGCTTCCCTCGCAGCTCATTTGGCAAAGAAACTGCCTGCAATGCAGGAGACCCAGGTTTGATTCCTGGGTCAGGAAGATCCCTTGGAGAAGGAAATGGCAACCCACTCCAGTATTCTTGCCTAGAGAATCCCATGGAGAGAGGAGGCTGGAAAGCTACAGTCCATGGGGTCACAAGAGTTAGACATGACTTAGTGAAAAAACCACCACCAGGTTAGATGGCAGAACACAAAGTAAACTGCAATTAATTCTATAGCCATTCGATTTTATTTTTTTAACAAACTTCCCTATGAAAGAATGACTTAAAAAAAAAAAAAAAAAAACAAGAACACCTTCTTATATTGGTGTGAATTACACATTACTCACTGGGCTATGGCTTAGCTGTTTTGGGGTAGGACCTTGGCTAGGATGACTGGAATGTATGGAATACCTGGGATCACTGGTGTCTCTCCCCTCATAGTCTCTTATTTACAGTAGATGGACTTCTTTATATCTTAGTAGCAAGATCCCAAGATACATACAAATTGATGGGATAAGACAGTGAAGTGCTGCCTTATTTTTTTTTTAATTTTATTTTATTTTTAAACTTTACATAATTGTATTAGTTTTGCCAAATATCAAAATGAATCCGCCACAGGTTTCACTCCACATACGTGAGCTTCCAACTTAGTCACTCAATCATGTCTGACACTTTGGGCTGTAGCCCACCAGGCTCCTCTGTCCATGGGACTTTTCAGGCAAGAATCCTGGAGTAGACTGATATTTTCTTCCTCTAGGGCATCTTCCTGATCCGGGGATCAAACCCATGTCTCCTATGTCTCCTGCATTGCAGACAGATTCCTTACCAGCTGAGCCATTGGGGAAGCCCTCAACTTCCAATGCACAATTCTTTTTGAAGCCTCTTTATGTGCCAGGTTTCTATTGTCTAACTGCCCACAGCAAGCCACATGTCTAAACCCAGAGCCACTATGACACACTACCAAAGGACGTGGGCATGGACATAGGGAGGCAGCAACAGTCTGCCAGAGCCTCTACTTACAGCTGTCACTCCCCAGCTTAATTCCCTTGAAAAGCAATTCACACTGTTTTTTGAGGTCTTTGTTTCATTTATAAAGTGAAAGTTTATACTACATCAGCTAATTCTAAGACCTTTTCTAACTTAGAATTCGATAAACACATGACTGAAAAACTCAGAGCCTGATTGGGAATAGACCTGACCTAGTCTAGTAAATATCTGTATATGAATGAATGAAAGATAAATGCCATTGGGTAATGTACTTAATTTCTACCTATAAAAATTAATTTTCAACAAAGGGTATAGTCATATGCAATGTTAATTACACATTAAATAAAGTATAATAAAGTAGTAACTGCAAAAGAAGTATTTGTTATAGCCAGACACAATGTTAAAAAAAATTCCCTTAGTGTCTTATTTTCCTTAAAACAGTTCTTAAAAAAATGGACTTATCTCCTATTAACAGATAATAAAATCAGACTTAAAGTGAAAAGGCTAGTAAGTCATGCTGTTACATTCAAACTCATATTTTTCCAATTTTGAGGCCACTATTCCTATACTTGGTATGGAGTGAACTAACCAAGTAAAAAAAACTTGTGTTTTCTACATTAATTAAGCAAATTCTGAAACTACTAGAAGAAACATTGTATAAGAACAGTGAATTGTTGACTTTTTCATTGTAATATTTCATTATTTTTGTGGCATTTTCAATTTCATTCTGTCTTTGTGATGAGAAAAGTTAATCATCACATGATCAGTAGGTTCTATGCTATTATATGGAACTCCCTGCCTCTACTGCTTGGCAAGTATAATAGGATCAGTTTTCTGACATTTAGACCTAGAAAAAGAATTTTTCTGTAAATACTGAAGTGTTCCTTGTAGGAATAAAAGTCTCTAAAGTGCACATCAAGAAAAAAGACACATTCTAAAATTTGGCTGCTAGGATTCTGTAGATAGCAAACTTCATCAACCCCATCACATGTACTTATACACACACATGACAGGTTCATTAATAAGTACCCTTAAGCTGGCTCTGACTTCGTAGCTCTTGCACTGGGGCTAGAGTCTTTGGAAAGTGCACAAAGTGCTCTGCCCAGTGCAAGACCAAAGAGAACTACTATCACTTAAGGTAGGACTACTTGAGGATCCACTCTATCCACTACATTATACTGCATTAAGTTATTGGGTTTAATGTGATGAATACCCGGTGAGTGACTCCCTAACCCATTGGCCTAGGAAGGACTGCAGAAACTTTCATGTAAGGATGCATATCATGAAGGGATTCAGTCAACCCCAACCTCAGCCTGCAGTGTTTTTATAGATATAATCTTTGCTACCTGTAAAGCCCATTTGAACTTATTGAGTAAACTACTTTTGTTCCCTTTTCATTCTATGACTTTTTCTTGCTTTTTTTCATACATAAGAAAAATTCAATAATCTTGAAGTTAGCATGCTAGATCTAGACCCAGAAAGAATAGACTCAATGTATGTTTAACAAGTTGCTCATGTTCCCTGTAGGGTGTGCATTTTGAATTGTTTTTCTAATAATGGAGTGGTGGTATCTTGAATTATTCATTCACCTTTGGGTGGTCTTCACATGCTATTGTGTGGAAGATACCAATTCCCCAAGACAATGGGCTCACTCAGAGACTCCCTCCATTGAGTTTCACAAGTAAAGTAAATTAAAGAGACCAAGTAGTTTGATTGCCTGGGGCTGGGAAGCTGGTCTCTGTGGGAACTGATTCACGACTTGGCTTCAGCAGCACCCTGCCTTTCCACATTAGTTGAGCACATTTGGTTTCAAGTTATACTGTATCACTTGAACTAGTTAAAGATTAAAAATTATAATATATAGTAAAGATATAGTTGTTTCAGAGACAAATAAAAGCAGCTTCAGTTTTCTTTATCTTTAGACAGGCTTCCTTTGCCCAAATCTTATATGGAATGGTTGTGCTCTGCTGTATAGATGATATTGACGAAAGCAAGTTTTCAAGTCTCTGTTCCCAAGGATAGGACTTTGAATGACCCAGCTTGAGTCTAATACAATGGTAGGTTAATTATTTACTTTCCATTTTATTATTACTATGTAACAGATCCACACTTTTTCCTCACTGCCATAGCCACAGGGTTTGCAGAATGTAAATCCCTCTCCCAACTAAGTTTGGGCTTCACCACGTGCCTTGGTTTAGCTAGTGGCATATTAGCGGTTATGACAGATAACAGTGTGAAGGCAGAAATGTACCATATGAACATAAAGCATTGTACGAGGGAATCTCAAGGCAGAATATTGAAAAGGTAAGCTGTTATTAGCTGAATTTGATAAGATTCACCAAAGCAGAGATAAGCTCAGAACAATTCTATTTACAAACAGATTTGAAATGAAATATAGAGAGCTCAGAAATATGGTGGTTGCAATATGATAAAATGATACTATCTCTAAACATTTAAATTATATGGCCTTTAGGACCAAACCCAAATCCAGTATTTCTGAATATAGATACTGCTTGTTCTGATTTTTATGACATTGTATTTTTGCAAGAAAATATATATTCAGGCTCGAATTTTGTAAAGTTGCCCTTTAATACAATGTTACTGACAGATGTCTTTAAATCTCTGTGAAACATTTATATTGATAGGTAATTTCTCATAATTGACACTTAATATGTGGATTCTATAGTTTTTTTTTTTTTTAATATCCACACCAAAAGTTAATTTGCTTAAAAATGTTTAGGGCTGTCTATGTTTTTGATGTATTTATATGACCTTTTTGAGTATGGCTGAGGGAATTTCTATATGGTTTTTGTTGCATAAATTATGTAACAGATCATCTATAATTAGAACTCCTTTTTCTTTAAAGTAAAATAAGAAATTGGACGGTGAAGAAATTTGCAGGTGTTTTTTTATCATGTCTTTACAAAGTACATGGCAGTTTATATACCAACAGTTTTCTTTCCATACCTTTAAATTAGTACAATATTAACCACATAATTAAAATAATAACTGCATAATTGTTGTGGCAAATAGACCCTAGAATGCTCCACCTTAATTATTCCCTCATTCCAGGTATTCGCGTTCTTGGGTAATCTTCTTCCCTGCAGTGTAGTCTAATGACTTGCTTATAACCAATAGAACACGACAAAGGTGATGGGGTGCCACTTCCATGATTAGCGTACAGAAGACGGTGGCTCCTACCATGCTATCAGAATCTCTGTTTTGCCCACCAGGCATTTACACTTTGATGAGGCAAGTTTCCATACTGCCGAAGTTCACACAGCTAGAGACTTTGTGAAGCTTCCAACCAACAGTCCGTGCGAATTAAGGCCCTTAGTCTAACAACCCTCAAGGTACTGAATCCTGCCAACAACTCAGTGAGTTTCAAAGTAGATCTGTCCTCAGTCAAGCATTTAGATGAGACCCCAGACTTTGCTGCCAACTTTACTGCAACCTTGTTAAACACTCTAAAGCAGAGAATCCAGTTATGCAATGCCCAGACTCCTGATATTCAGAAAGTGTAGAATAATAAATGTGTGATTTTTGAAGCAACTTCAAAAAAAAAAAAAAAAGAAAAAGAAAAAAAGAATCCAGAGCACTACTGTTAAGATCAAAGACATCATCAAGAAAGGATGCGACTAGCATACTTTTTCTGATATCTCTAAAAGTATTAACGTGGCATCTTACAGATCCCTTTAGTTGTACAACTATATCCAGTTGGGCTTTAGAAATATATAAAATGAAGTCTTACAGAAGAAGCCTGATACCTACAGAGTCTAGTGAACCATGTATGAAAAAATTGTAGTTGAGGTCTTTGTAATATAGAATAGACTTACTATGTGTAAATAAAAAATCATTCAAGTTTTTAACCATGTATACAAAAGAGAATAAAACTGAGTAACTCCAAAATGTAACTTGTAAATGAGATATAAATAAGATATTACTCACAAATTTCTTCCAGACATGCCTGCTTCTCATAGTTTATTCTGGGTCTCTTCTGTCACCTGAAACCTGATACATTGTTTGCTTACTCTGAATTCCAGTTCCTGGGCAGCCTTCACATTGCTACAATCACCACATTGTATAATTCCTGCTTCTATCAGGCTCAAATAAATATGGAAGAAAACTGCATGGTTAAGTTACAAGCTGCCAAGGACGAGACTGTTAAAAGACAGAGAAGACAGGATGGCTCATCATTTAATTGTGTTCATGTAGATTATTTGATGCCCTAGAGAGAACTTTAAATAAAAAATGAGTTCTGATCATCAAAGTGCAAAGCAAAGGAAATGTAATCATCTTCCTTTTTGCTTTTCTCCCCCTCTTGCATCATTAAATTTGAAAAGTATGGCATCACTGAGAAGAGTCTCATCAATGTTTAATGTTTCCAGGTCATTTCACTGCTTATGAAGGGACTGCCCTCAGCTAGGAGACAATGGTGGATACGAGCGTATAGGATAGTCAATGGGCAATTGTGACACCTCTGCACTCATGTGCTGCTACCTGAAAGCTCAGTCCTTGTGACTTAGACCATCACAGGACTCTGCAAGTTTAGATGTTCACAGGGCTCTGAAGATTTAGCCTGCAAATCCAGGTGGATGTCAGTGTGCAAACCTTAGTCCTGAATTAAGAAATGGACTGTATGTATGTACCTATGAATAGAAGCATACCAGTTGATGAGCTGGATTTGGAATCAAGACATGTTTGCTCTGTAACTTACTTAAGAAGGCAAAGCACACGCAGTGTTAGTTTTATTTTCCATCTGTAAAATGCGGCTAAGGAAGCAAATGCTTTAACATTAACGCAAGTGAGATTTTATTCCCACCTCGTAACTTCATGCCCAGTCATTCAAAACTTTACACTTTATGCTGCTCATGAAATTTGTGATACAGTCTCTCCTTGGCTAGGTTCTCTTGGAAAATTGGATCCAGAAGAACACACTTTCAAAGCATTAGTGAGCAATAGAGAAGGAGAGAACACACTTGGGCTGTAGGGTGTTGGGTGTGGATTGCATTACACATATTGCCCCCCAATAGAAAATCTAACCACCTAACCCCTGCTTCTCCTCATGGACTTGCTATACTTTTGGGCAATTCTTGTTAACAGCATCTCTCTTTCTGGCTTTCTCCAAGGCAACACAGTAAGATCCTCCTTAACTCTATTTTTGGCCTCATTTTGAAGTTCTCTCCTATTGTCTCTCTCTCTCTTTTTTTTTTTTAACCCTTAATGTCATGATATACAGATGATATGTCTGTTATAGCAGAAGGGATGAGGGTATCTAGCCTGCAATTCATGTCTTACTTTTTATTCCAATTCATAGACTTTCACATATTTGCAAAATATTGGGAAATCATATATCTAATCATATCTAGTAAGGAATTAATATGTAGAATATATAAAAGACCCACACAACTCTACAGCAAAAAAAAAAAAAATGCTGAGTAAGAAATGGGCAGAGCATGCAAATAGATATTTTTGCAAAGAAGACATACATATAGATGGCCAATAGGCACATGAGAAATATGAAAAATAATGTTTTCAAATACATATAATCTGGAGTGGAAGTAAGATGATAGAATAGAAGGAAGTGGAGCTCAGCTCCTCTGAGAAATACAGCTATATGTGGAATAATTCTCACAAAATAGCTACTGACCACTGGCAGATCTCATAAACCTGCAAGAAGGATCACCAAGTAACCAGGTAGGACAAAAGAAAAAAACAAAAATTAGAACAGTACTCTGCCCCTGAAGGGAGAGAACTGCAAAAGAGGAAAGATTCTTTCACCCTGGGAATCCTCTTCCAAGCTGGGAGATCAGCTGGGACAGGTAGGGAGCTTCAGAGGCTCAGAGGAGAGTGCAGCAGCTGATTTGCATAAGGCAAAAACAGCACAGATAATCCTGGCTACCTTGCTGCCCTCCCCAGCCAGAGATATGCATCTATGGTACCTATGTGTGCTGCGTGCTGAAACTCTGGCTTCAGCAGTGAGACCCAAGGAGAGGACTAGGGTTGGCTGAGTGGAGACAGCACAGAGGGACTGGAGTGTGATCCAGGCTGTAAGTGGGTATGTACAGAACAGAGCCTGGGTCAGCCATAGAAGCTCAATTAGCAGCCTCATTCTTAGCCTGCTTACAGTGGGCAGGTCTATGTGTCTATAATATATGTCCAGAAAGATACTCCTGGTTTAATGACTAATAGCTATGCAACCCTGGTATCTCAGGTGTTATAGAATCCTCCTGCAATGCAGGAGACTCCTATTTGATTCCTGCATCGGGAAGATCCCCTGGAGAAGGAATAGGCCACCCACCCCAGTATTCTTGGGCTTCCCTGGTGGCTCAGTCAGTAAAGAATCTGCCTGCAATGCGAGAGACCTGGGTTTGATCCCTGAGTTGTGAAGATACCCTGGAGAAGGGCATGGCAACCCACTTTAGTATTCTTGCCTGGAGAATCCCCATAGACAGAGGAGCCTGGCAGACGGCAGTCCGTGGGGTAGCAAAGAGTCGGACACAAATGAGCAACTAGACACATGTAACCATTAAATGCCATCATGACAACCAAATTAAAAAATTAGCAAAAGACTGGAAAAGACATTTTTCCAAAGAAGATATGCAGATGGCCAGAAAATACATGAAAACATCACTTGCCATTAGGGAAATGTAATTCATAACTACCATAAGATATCACCCCCCACCTCATTGGAAGACTTACCAAAAAATGAAGTTATATATGGTGGTAAAGACATGAAGAAACTGGAACACTTATTCATTGCTGGAGGGAAAGCAAAGTGATAGTCACTGTGGTGAACGGTTTAGTGATTCCTCAGTGGTTTCCCAGGTGGTGCTAGCGCTAAAGAAACTGCCTGCCAATGCAGGAGACGTGGGTTTGATCCTGGGGTCAGGAAGATCCTCTGGAGGAGGAAATAGCAACCCACTCCAGTATTCTTTCCTGGAGTATCCCATGGACAAAGGAGACTGGCAGGCTACAGTCCATAGTGTCCCAAAGACATGACTGAAAACTTAGCACAGCACAAAAAGTTACACAGAAATTACTATAGGATGCAGCAATTACACTTCTGGGTAATTTCCAAAAAAATTGAAAGTAAAGACAAAGAAATATGTATCAATGTTCATGGCAGCATTATTCACAATAGCCAGAAGGTGGAAAGAGCTCCAATTTCCATAAGCAGATGCATGGAAAAATATTGTATATGCTTAAACTGGAATAACATTCAGCCTTAAAGAGAAGTGAAATACTGATGCATGTTACAATATGGATGAACCTTGAAAACATCGTGCCAAGTAAAATAAGCCAGACACAAAAGGACAAACACTGTATGATTCCACTTATATGAAGTATTGACAACTGGCAAATTCATAGAGACAGAATGTAGTGTAGTGGCCACTAGAAGCTGAAGGGAATGAGGAGTTATTGTTTAAAGGGTACAAAGTTTCTGTTTCAGATGATGAAAGAGTTTGGGAAATGGATAATGTTGATGGTTGTAAATTACTGTGAGCATTGCAAATGTACTTAATGGCACTGAATTACACACTTAAAATGATAAATTTTAGATTGTGTATATTTAAATCATCACAAATAAATAAATCATCACAGCCATCTATATTCACAGACATGAAAATATCCTTATTCTATCTTATTAAGAAAATAAGTCATACGAAAGCACTTTTCCATTCCAGTTTTTTGTGTGTGAAAAAGAAACTGTAAATGCAGAAGGAAAAAATATTGAAAGTGCCTACAGTAGATTGTATTTCTAGAGATGGCCAGCCAATACATCTTATCTCACTATTTAAGAGGGGCTGTAACTGTGACTCAATTGACAGTGTGACTTCCAAGGCTAAAATGTAAAGACAATACATAAGGTAACACAGAAATAACTGCTGCAGGCAAGATCTACCAATAAATGCCAAATTTAGAGGGCAGAGTTTAAGGAGAAATACTATACTTCCATAGCTTCAAAGCATCTTTCCCAAACCACTTGTTAACCACAAAGGGAAAAATAGTGACTTGATAAAACAGAAACCTGGTAAACATCACCTGATATACTTTTCCAAATGTATGAACAGGATCAGCTCTTTGATATTATGTACTGAGAAAGGCACAACAGCTTTGTGTTATCCTTTGATAATGAATAACCTCAATTTAACCTTCCAGAGAAGGTAAAGAAAACCAGTTTGAGGGACATTCAACAAATTACCTGACCAGTGCTTTTCAAAAGTATCAACATCACAAAATACAGACGAGAACCGAAAACCTATTAAAGATTTTAAGAGACAAAGAAGGCTGAACAGATAATGTGGTATCTTGGATTGGATTCTGGAAAAGAGAATAAGACAGTAGAAACACTTGTGTAGTCTGAATAAAGTTTAATGTTTCCCCTGAACACAATTATTATGCCACAAAGAATTCAAACAGCTACATAGAAAGGACATGTAGTTTGTTCAGCCACAGCTCCAGCTTAGGTCCCAGAAACAGAGAGAATCCAACATTTGGGCAAGGAGGTCTGCCAATGGTTCTAGTCCCAGCAGTCAAAACACTCCCAACCATGGCAATGAGCAAGGAGGAGCTGAACCCACCACCAGCCTCGCACACATTGCAGACTTTTGAATGTTGCAGCAAAATAAATGTTGTCATTGTTTCAAGTCACCGTGGTTTATAGTGATTATTTATACAACAATGATAATTGGAGTATACAAACAAGGAACTCTTAGGGGTTGTTATATTTGGGTGACTATTCTGTTTCTCTTAACTATATTTTCTGTTACAATTACAATAAAGTGATTTATTTCTATAAAAAGCATGTGCAAATATGGCATTTCATCCCCATTGCCTCACCAAAATGTTGCAAAAAATTTGCTGGGCTGAGACATGAATATGCCTGGGGGCTTAAGGGAAAAATGATTTTGCATTAAACAAAGGGTTAATTTTTCAATTGATTGAAAAAATAAATCCTAGCTGTTTTCTCTTAGCTGATATATACCATCTCCTTGTGGGATTCTTAATAATGAGGAGAAATGTGTGATGTAGTTACTTCAGTCGAGTAACTGCTAGCTATTTTGACCCTCACCATTAAACCAAATTGGCACAAAGTTTATACTGTATGATTTAACACACAGGAAACACATCTATTTGTTTTTCACTTCCTTATTTGTTTCTACTCTCTGAAGTCATAACCATAGTAATAGATTAGATTACTGTTTCATTTATTACTCAAAAGCCTGTGAGTTACCAACACAGATAAAAGTTAATAGTATAAGTTGAAGAGAAAATACCGTTAATGATCCAGAGAGTTCATATACTCATTAGATTTGAGTGTATTGGAAACAACAACATTATGTTAGGGATTGGCAAAATTACATTACTAAGTCAGTCAATATCAATGCGACATTTTTGTTAGTGAAAAATCAGTGTGAGTAATGCTGACTTCATTTTATCCTAAGTACTGAAGAAAACAGTAGAATCAATGGTGGGAAGCAGATGGGTCTTTTAATTTATTTCTCAATTACAGCTGACACATTAGTTACAGAAATTTTCATGTCATTTATTTTTATGGTCCATTTTACAGCTGTGTTTATTGTTGTAATAAATAAATACATTATATTCCTCTTGTTGGAGCAGCAATGGAAATTTTTTGTACCAAAACTCTCATACACTCATGGGACATAAAAACCCCAAATGGAACTCCAATAAGGGAGGATGTTTCCCCAGTAGAAGAATAAAGTCTCTGTGTGGTTAAAGCAAAATGCAATCATAGAGAAGGGTAATATTTTTCATTGTACACAGTGTTATTAAAACTTGGGAAGAATTTAAATTTCTCAAGTCTGTTGAAAAATATATCCAAATTTATAAATCTGTGTCTGTGTTTCCTAGCAATAGGTGAGGTTGCAAACTTTCATCCAGTTAGATAAGTCATTACCTCCATTTTAAGTTCTCCCTACAACCAGCAAGATCTAACAGGCCAAGTGGAAGTATCCACACCAAACTGATATTTCATAGCTTCATTCATTGCATTAGGAGAATGGGGTCTTTATTTGCAGACAAAGAGCTAGATTGTTTTGTTTTCTCAGAGACTCCCTCTTAGAATAGGGCAGGAAAACTTTGATTAACCAGTCAAACTGCACATACTTACTGAACACCTAAAATTTCTCTCCTAATGCTACTACTGGGATCTCATCTGATCTACTTATATTCTGTGTTTACAGTAATTTATAGAGATAACAGTGCAATTTGGAAAGCATGTCCCTTGGTTGTTTGGCTGTATTATTCAAACCTACATCAATGTGGATGTTATACGTATTTATTATATTCCTCAGTAGCTATAACCATGACGAATTGTTCACTTGGGTCTCTTGTTCATGAATTTTGTCCTTTAAAATTCTTGGCAAGCAATTTTAGGAACTCTGAAGGATTTCAAATATTTGAGTCAGATAGAGATGTAGATTAAAATCCTAGTTCTTCCAGAGGTTAGATATATGATCTCAGGGAACTCACATTTTTTGTGCCTTAGTTTCCTTATCCAAATTATACAAATATAAACTGTATCTGTCTCATAGGGTAGTGAGATCATATGAGATACTAACTATAAAGGACCTCATAAAGTTCTTGGCATATACTATGTGTATTATGTATTGTTATTACATGTAATTGTAGTACAAGTGATATTAATGCTAAAATAAGGATACACATGTTGCTGTTATGCAAGCACAATGTGAATAAACCTGTAAAAAGAAAAAAAGGAGGTTTCTGAATGAACACTTAATGAGCAGGAGAAATCATGTACCTTTTTAAACTGTGTGACGTTGGACATATTGCTTCAGCTCTCTGAGCCTCGGTTTCTCTTCTCTGTAAAGTGTATGGTACCAAACCATGCAGCTGATGTGAAGACTACATCAGTTGATGTATGTGATAGACACTCAATAAATGCTGATTGAGTGAAACCTGAGTTCATTTTGATTATATTACTGTATTCATTTTGAAGGTGAGCAAATTTAAGTTCATAGAGGTGAATTACTCAAAGATCTCACAGCTAGTAAGTGACGGAGATAGAAGCTAAATCCAGGCATTACTAAGACCTCCAGTTTCAGATATATGCCCATCTGTCTTGAGTTTTTGACAAATTTTAGTGACTCTATACTGATTCATATATGCAGTTATACTGTGAAGAACATGGGACATATCTGAGAAATCAGAAATTTAGGCAATCTATTCTGTACCTCCCTGCATCTCACATGCCAAGGCAATGAATTGTTTGCCTTAAGGAGGGTAATTTTCAATCTCAAGCCGTGACTGAGCTCTTATGTATAAGCCACTATAATAGATGTTGAGCTTGATATACATGTGAGTTACACCTAATGTCATCTTTCAAGAATTTTGTTTGTACATTTACTTTATGTATATTTTCTATGAATTTATAACTTATTTATAAATGTTACTTATTCCTTAAATAACACTTCAAAATATTTGAAAGACCATTTAATAAATGTCCAGATACGAAGACAAAACATACAACAAACCAACCAAAATAACTCTACTACCAAGGGTAAGGAAGGAAAGAATATTCAGACAGATCATAATGTGAAGCTTGGAGTTGAAACAGAAAGAAGGGGAAGAGAAGGAGCAGAAGGAAAAGCAGAAAACTGAAGTATGATGATAGAGAGTAAAAAAAATATGCTCAGAAAATTAAAGCTTAGGGAAGGTATTCTCACCTAGTAAAAAGATAAACTGAAATTCCTGAGAACCAAAAGAAAAGTGAAATGCAATATTTTACAAAGAACTTAAAAGGAAGTTCAGACAGGTTTACTTACAGAAATATGTGTTTGTTTTTCTTAAGGTAATTGGACATCCTAACATACAAGATAGTTAGGTCTTAAGTTTTTTAATTGAAATTTCAGATGACCTATATATAATTCTTCTCTAAGAACTGTTTTAAAAGAAGCAGCACTTACATAGATACACATAACTAAAGCTAGTAAGACAGACCTTATTTCCGAATATTTTAGGCTCAGAAAGAGAGTTCTGATCAAGACAAAGATGTTAACTTTACATTGTTTACACTATTATCAGGGAAGACAGCATTGAAAGTAACTAAAAGTGTGATAAAAGCTCCACAGAGGAGTCTCTGAATTTGTATATACGTGTGTAATAGGTGAATGTAACTTTCTATGAGACAATGTTTTAACAAAGACATGAAGGCCATAAAGGAATGTATTAGTGATGAGGACTGAGGAGAAGAAGAAAGTGGGGACTCTAGTTTTCGAAAAGAGTGTACAAAGGCCATGTGGTAAGGAAAAGCAGGGTAGCTGGTAGAAACTTAGAGAAAGCCATTGTGTGTGTGAAGTGTGAGAACTGAGGAGCATGGAAATAATGCTGGAGATGTGAGGATTGCTGGAGCATGAAATGAAATAATGCCTATAACTGGGTTGGTAAAGAACATTTGGACTACTGATTGTCCTCACTCACTCTTATTTTTATCATGGACATAAATAAATGACACCTATTCACAAAAGTCTGGTAAATAGCAATTCATCTTCCTTCCACAAAACTGAGTTCGTTTAAAGAAGGGAAAAGCAAGAGTAGTTTGAGGCTAAGAGAGAGGAGGAAAGGAGCATTCCCAGTGAGACTTCTGTAGTTCTGGACAGTTCTTTGCCAGGATTTTATCAGTTCTTGAAGACCATCAGGCACCAGAGCAAGGTGGGCCCTTCCAGTCAACTCTTTGCAGAAAGAGCCTGGACCAGTTAGCTGTGATTTAGTATAAGAAATGCGATATTTCTAAATATCTATTTCAAATATTCTTTGCTCTTTGAAAAACAAAGTTGGCTAAATTCCAATTTAATTGAGCTGAGTCAAGGAGATAAATACATGAAATGTGACAAGTTGTCAGAATTATTTCCAAGTAAAGTTTTGTTTGACTATTTTCATTTGGACATTTTTTGTCCCTTTGAAGTACATATTTGTTTATTTGTTAAGATCTCTGGGTGCGTGACTGCCAAGTGTAATGCCTACGCAGTAAGCTACATCACTGTGAGTTGAAGCAAAACATAATTTCTGAACATGTTTGTTCATTGTACAGGTCGTGTGTTATCTACACAAAGGATTCGGATGTCACACCAGTGAAAAAGAAGTGGAAAGACAGCGTTCAAGTCTGTATTGGAGGACAGGGTACTGTGGATATTTGAAAGGAGGCTGTTTATGAATCAGTGGCTCAGGAGGGAAAGTCAGCAGAAGTCCTAATTTTAATTAAGACCAACTACAAAAAGGGTACTCAGCTCCTGGTTATGAGCTTGCCTCTGATCCCTCCCTATTTTGATTGTGTTTGTTGGTGTACAACTTCACTATAATTCTGACCATTCTGTGAATGTAGCCTTAACTTGCAACGTGCATTCAAACATCTGGCTAAAATATTCAGCAAATTCATCATTATTCAGAATGCGTAGGAGCTCTCCTGAGAGGAAAGGGGAGAGTAGAATCACTGACTTGCGCCCTGTAAAATTATAAAATCAATGTAATCAAGAGTCAGAAATTGCCTTTAAGTGAAAGGGTAGATGGAAGGAAGGCTCTTTGTTGTTTATGTGAAAAATTAGGAACCTGTGGCTACTCTGGAGCCCCAGTCCCCATTTCTGCAGCCACCACCTCTTAGGTTCTCCATGTTCTCATGTAAGCTATTCTCTAGCTACATATCAGGTTGCACAGTGACATTTGTAACTACAATCTTACTAAGAAGAAACTGCTCTTATTTTGCATCTGTTTCTGTCTTTTGTTTCCCATCATTCATATATACTGAATCAGCATGCACTTTTTTGAAACTGTATATTGGATGCATTGCAAACTCACATTGTGCTGCAGGACCTGTAGCCCCAGGAAAATATAATTAGATATTCCTCCCTATGTTTGATGGAGAAGGCAATGGCACCCCACTCCAGTACTCTTGCCTGGAAAATCCCATGGACGGAGGAGCCTGGTAGGCTGCAGTCCATGGGGTCGCTGGGAGTCGGACACGACTGAGCGACTTCACTTTCACTTTTCACTTTCATGCATTGGAGAAGGAAATGGCAACCAGCTCCAGTGTTCTTGCCTGGAGAATCCCAGGGACGGGGGAGCCTGGTGGGCTGCCGTCTATGGGGTCGCACAGTCGGACACGACTGAAGCGACTTAGCAGCAGCAGCAGCAGCAGCCCTATGTTTGAATCTTCAGCTTCCCTGGTGGCTCAGAGGTTAAAGCGTCTGCCTTCAATGCGGAAGACGTGGGTTCAATTCCTGGGTTGGGAAGATGCCCTCGAGAAGGAAATGGCAACCCACTCCAGTATTCTTGCCTGGAGAATCCCATGGACAGAGGAGCCTGGTGGGCTACAGTCCACAGGGTCGCAAAGAGTCGGACACGACTGAGCACAGACATGATGTTTGAATCTTACCTATTCTAATTATTGCTTCTCTATGTATATTCTCCTAATGCCCAACTCACAGTTGTCATTCATACCTTTTTTTTTTTTAAAGAAAGACAAATGGCTCCATTTTTAACATAACTCACATGGTATTCGTATGTTATATTCCTATCATATTATGGAATTTACTGCATTTTTCTGTATGTTTATGGATTAATAATCCTAACTATGTTCAGTGTAAGTCTAAGGGATTCCATAAAGTCAAAGAGAGATGGCTTAAACACAGCTATACAAACTGACTTTCATAGCCACAGTTTCATGTATGTTTTTTTAAAAACGCCCGTGTGGAAGAATGTCTTAATGATTCCAGATGAAAGATGAAGAGACTGGGGCCCACAGTTGTACTGCTGCTGCTAAGTTGCTTCAGTCGTGTCCAACTCTGTGCAACCCCATAGATGGCAGCCCACCAGGCTTCCCAGTCCCTGGGATTCTCCAGGCAAGAACACTGGAGCTGGTTGCCATTTCCTTCTCCAATGCAGGAAAGTGAAAAGTGAAAGTGAAGTCGCTCAGTCCTGTCCGACTCTTAGCGACCCCATGGACTGCAGCCTACCAGGCATGGGATTTTCCAGGCAAAAGTACTGGAGTGGGGTGCCATTGCCTTCAACCAGTGATAATTTAGAGATTCTGAGTTTAAATCTTTACACTTTTCTTTAATGGGTTTTATAATTTTATTGCCATATTTATATAAAGAACAAAGATTGGTTCATACATGTATCTAGTAAATACATGTGATTGAATTATGAAAAATATGTATGTTAAGCTCCATAGTTAATAAGTTTTACTTACAGTAGATACAATGATGGAACAAACTGTTCCATCTTTGGAACAAACTATTTCTTCTGCCATCAAAATCTTTGCAGACTGATAGAATCATGTAGATAACCTTTAATATTAAAATATAAGGGTAATTAAAGGGCATAAAAATGATGTGTGGATTACAGTTAAAGTTAGCACTCAAGCCACCCACTCAAGAAAATTAACTAGGGCTTTAATTTAACAAAGATGTTATAGTTCTCTGGGAATTGAAGGATTAGTAGGACTTGCCGGATGAACAAAGATAGCTCAAATTTGTTGCAGAAAGAACAGCAGAGATAAAATCCAGAATCGAAAAATTTTCCATGTGCTATAAGAATGATGAAAATCTTATTGTGCCTTAAATTTAGTGACTTGGTGGGGAAGTAATTTATTAGAGGAGACTGAGGATTTAAACTACCGCACAATTGCACTCATCTCACACGCTAGTAAAGTAATGCTCAAAATTCCCCAAGCCAGGCTTCAGCAATATGTGAACCGTGAACTTCCAGATGTTCAAGCTGGAACATCAAGCTTTTAGAAAAGGCAGAAGAACCAGAGATCAAATTGCCAACATCCGCTAGATAATCAAAAAGCAAGAGAGTTCCAGAAAAACATCTATTTCTGCTTTATTGACTATGTCAAAGCCTTTGACTGTGTGGATCACAATAAACTGTGGAAAATTCTGAAAGAGATGGGATTACCAGACCACCTGACCTGTCTCCTGAGAAATCTGTATGCAGGTCAGGAGGCAACAGTTAGAACCGAACATGGAACAACAGACTCATTCCAAATAGGAAAAGGAGTATGTCAAGGCTGTATATTGTTAAACTGCTTATTTAACTTATATGCAGAGTACATCATGAGAAATGCTGGGCTGGAGGAAGCACAAGCTGGAATCAAGATTGCTGGGAGAACTATCAGTAACCTCAGATATGCAGATGACACCACCCTTATGGCAGAAAGTGAAGAAGAACTGAAAAGCCTCTTGATGAAAGTGAAAGAGGAGAGTGAAAATGGCTTAAAGCTCAACATTCAGAAAACTAAGCTCATGGCATCTGGTCCCATCCCTTCATGACAAATAAATGGGGAAACAGTGGCTGACTTTATTTTTATGGGTTCCAAAATTACTGCAGATGGTGATTGCAGCCATGAAGTTAAAAGACACTTGCTCCTTGGAAGGAAAGTTATGACCAACCTAGACAGCATATTAAAAAGCAGAGACATTAGTTTGTCAACAAAGTTCCATCTAGTGAAGCTATGGTTTTTCCAGTGGTCATGTATGGATGTGAGAGTCGGACTGTGAAGAAGGCTGAGCGCTGAAGAATTGATGCTTTTGAACTGTGGTGTTGGAGAAGACTCTTGAGAGTCCCTTGGACTGCAAGGAGATCCAACCAGTCCATCCTAAAGGAGATCAGCCCTGGGTGTTCATTTGAAGGACTCATGTTGAAGCTGAAACTCCAATACTTTGGCCACCGGATGCGAAGAGCTGACTCATTTGAAAAGACCCTGATGCTGGGAAAGATTGAAGGCAGGAGGAAAAGGGGATGACAGAGGGTGAGATGGTTGAATGGCATCACCGACTCAATGGACGTGGGTTTGGGTGGACTCCGGGAGTTGGTGATGGACAGGGAGGCCTGGTGTGCTGTGGTTCATGGGGTAGCAAAGAGTCAGACACGACTGAGCGACTGAACTGAACTGAACTGAGGAGTTAGATAGGAACCAGAGGTAAGAAATTATGCCTCAAGCCTAAGACCTTTGCTAGGTACATTTATTAAACAAAGGTCTTACAATGACAATTTGAGGTAAAACACATAATTCTAATTTTTCAGATGGCCAAACTGAGGCCAAGAGAAGTTAAGAATTTGTCTTTTTTTGCAGTGCTGTAAGTGGCAGAGTTTGGTTCTCCCCTAGGATCCAAGTCAGAAACTTCCCAGGGGTCTGTTGGCAAATGAGGAGGGGATAAACACTCTCACACAAACATACAATGAGACCTAACTGTGTGGTACTTCTAAACAGTGGTAAATGTAGTGAGAAAATTAGTTATGCTGCAGAAAACTTGAACAAGCCTAGCAGCTAACAAGACAAAACTGGCATCCAATATTTCATCCAACAGCAGCAGAATACACATTCTTTTTAAGTGTACATGGCACATTTACCTGGATAGATCATGCTATGCTATGCTAAGTCACTTCAGTCGTGTCCGACTCTGTGCGACCCCATAGACGGCAGCATACCAGGTATGCAGAAAAATATGTTTTCTGAAAGAATATTTCCAAAATCACTTTTTGAAGCCAATATTAACTTGATATAAAAAAGAAAGAAAAAAGAGAAGACATAACAATAAAACTGTATGAGAATATATATTACAAACATAAATGTGAAAATTTTAACAAAATTATAATAATTTAAATATGTAACACTTAATCATAACTTGGTCACTTTCCATCATGCTCCCCAGAGCCATCAATAGATTCAGTGCAATCCCTGTCAAAATTCCCAGTGAGTTTTTTCACAAAATTAGAAAATATTTCCATGCTATACAGTACATCTTTGTTGTTTACCTATTTTATGTATAGGAGTGTTTATCTACTAATCCTATACCCGTAAATTATCCCTACCCCTCATTTACCCTTTGGGAATCACAAGTTTGTTTTCTATGTCTGTGAGTCTGTTTCTGCTTTGTAAATGAATTCAATTCTATCATATGCTAGATTTCACATCTAAGTGGTATTATATGATATTTGTATTTTCTGATTTGCCTCACTTAGTGTTATAATTTATATGTCCATCTATGTTGCTGTAAATGAACATAAAAATGTTGCATATTTTATAAAGTCTACCAAAGTATCTACACTCAAAAAAGTTACTGTGAATGTCTTTTTATATACTAAATGAAATTACATACTGGTACTATATTCAATTTTATATGTATCATAATTTATTTTGATAGATGTCTAATGTACTCTTTTTTTCATTAAAGTGCTACAATGAACATCTTTGTGCATGTTTTTTATATGTTTGTCTAGAATTATTCTTAAGAATTATAACAGGTGGCAAAGAAGGTTCGTGTTTCCTCAGTCTCCTGCCAACCATTAATAAAGTCTAGACAGAAAAGATTCTGTGGCTTACTTCAGTGAAGAAATATTGAAAATATGCAAGAAAATGACTGCCAGTTCAAAATGACTTGGATATGGTCCTTATTGACGTTATAGGGAAGGCAGATTGACACAGCTGACAGCACGTTGTTTCAAAGCCTGATACTAGCCATACACAGTTAAACAGCCAGAAACACTTCTGACAATTCAGTATCTTAGCCATTAGAACAGGGAGAAAACCACATTGCATGATTCTCCAATTCCCAGCACAAAGTGATGAACAGGCTATAATGGACATTACGTAAACACTTAAATGGGAAATAAAAATGAAAAGGACAGTAATGACTTTAGTTTTTAATAGATAAAACTAGGAGATTTTTCTAGGATCCCCATGAAAGAGGTGGGTGTTTAATGCTCTTGGCATTAAACTTTGAATACTTTTGCACCTTCTCTTTAACCTATTCTTTAATCTATTAAAATTAATCATCTGGTTCAGTTCAGAGCATTCGCTCATCGTGTCCAACTCTTTGTGACCTCATGAACGGCAGCACGCCAGGCCTCCCATTCCATCACCAACTCCCAGAGTCCACCCAAACCCATATCCATTGTGTCAGTGATGCCATCCAACCATCTCATCTTCCGTTGTCCCCTTCTCCTCCTGCCCTCAATCTTTCTCAGCATCAGGGTCTTTTTCAATGACTCAGCTCTTTGCATCAGTTGGCCAAAGTATTGGAGTTTCAGCTTCAACATCAATCCTTCCAATGAACATCCAGGGCTGATTTCCTTTAGGGTGGACTAGTTGGATCTCTTGCAGTCCAAGCACTCTCAAGAGTCTTCTCCAACACCACAGTTCAAAAGCATCAATTCTTCTTCACTCAGCTTTAATTATAATCCAACTCTTACACCATACATGACCACTGGAAAAACCATAGCTTCACTAGATGGAACTTTGTTAACAAAATAATGTCTCTGCTTTTGAATACGCTGTCTAGGTTGGTCATAACTTTCCTTCCAAGGAGTAAGCATATCTTAATTTCATGGCTGCAATCACCATCTGCAGTGATTTTGGAGCCCAGAAATATAAAGTCAGCCACTGTTTCCACTGTTTCCCTATCTATTTGCCATGAAGTGATGGGACCAGATGCCATGATCTTCATTTTCTGAATGTTGAGCTTTAAGCCAACATTTTCACTCTACTCTTTCACTTTCATCAAGAGGCTCTTTAGTTCTTCTTTACTTTCTGCTCTAAGGGTGGTGTCATCTGCATATCTGAGGTTATTGATAGTTCTCTCAGCAATCTTGATTCTAGCTTGTGCTTCTTCCAGCCCAGTGTTTCTCATGATGTACTCTGCATATATGTTAAATAAGCAGAGTGACAATATACAGCCTTGATGTACTCCTTTTCCTATTTGGAATCAGTCTGTTGTTCCATGTCCAGTTCTAATTGTTGCTTCCTGACCTGCATACAGATTTCTCAGGAGACAGGTCAGGTGGTCTGGTATTCCCATCTCTTTCAGAATTTTCCACAGTTTATTGTGATCCACACAGTCAAAGGCTTTGACATAGTCAATAAAGCAGAAATAGATGTTTTTCTGGAACTCTCTTGCTTTTTCGATGATCCAGTGGATGTTGGCAATTTGATCTCTGGTTCTTCTGCCTTTTCTAAAACCAGCTTGAACATCTGGAAGTTCACGGTTCACATATTGCTGAAGCCTGGCTTGGGGAATTTTGAGCATTACTTTACTAGCGTGTGAGATGAGTGCAAGTGTGCGGTAGTTTGAGCATTTTTTGGTATTGTCTTTCTTTGGGATTGGAATGAAAACTGACCTTTTCCAGTCTTGTGGCCACTGCTGAGTTTTCCAAGTTTGCTGACATATTGAATGCAGCAGTTTCACAGCATCATCTTTTAGAATTTGAAATAGCTCACCTGGAATTCCATCACCTCCACTAGCTTTGTTGTAGTGATGCTTCCTAAGGCCCACCTGACTTCACATTCCAGGATGTCCAGCTCTAGGTGAGTGTAAGTGATCACACCTTTGTGATTACTTGGGTCGTGAAGATCTTTTTTGTATACATCTTCTGTGTATTCTTGCCACCTCCTCTTAATATATTCTGCTTCTGTTAGGTCCATACCATTTCTGTCCTTTATTGAGCCCATCTTTGCATGAAATGTTCCCTTGATATTTGTAATTTTCTTGAAGAGATCTCTTGTCTTTCCCATTCAATTGTTTTCCTCTGTTTCTTTGCATTGATCACTGAGGAAGGCTTTCTTATCTCTCCTTGCTATTCTATGGAACTCTGCATTCAGATGGGTATAACTTTCCTTTTATCCTTTGCTTTTCGCCTCTCTTGTTTTTACAGCTATTTGTATGGCTTCCTCAGGCAGCCATTTTGCTTTTTATACATTTCTTTTTCTTGGGGATGGTCCTGCTCCCTGTCTCTTATACAATGTCACGAACCTCTGTCCATAGTTCATCATGCACTCTGTTTATCAGATCTAATCCCTTAAATCTATTTCTCATTTTCAGTGTGTAGTCATAAGGTATTTGATTTAGGTCATACCTGAATGGTCTAGTAGTTTTCTCCACTTTCTACAATTTAAGTCTGAATTTGGCAATAAGGAGTTCATGATCTGAGCCACAAGCAGCTCCTGGTCTTGTTTTTTCTGGTGTATAGAGCTTCTCCATCTTTGGCTGCAAAGGGTAAAATCAATCTGATTTTAGTGTTGACCATCTGATAATGTCCATCTGTAAAGTCTTCTCTTGTGTTGTTGGAAGAGGGTGTTTGCTATGACTAGTGTGTTCTCTTGGCAGAACTCTATTAGCCTTTGCCCTGCCTCATTCAGTACTCCAAGGCCAAATTTGCCTGTTACTCCAGGTGTTTCTTGACTGGTAACAAGCTTTATTTTGTCATTTTCTTTGTCTTACACTCTAGCATTTCTTTTAGTTGGTTTGTTTAAAATTTTTACTTTATATTAGATTATAGTTAATTTAGGGCTTCCCTCATAGCTTAGTAGGTAAAGAATCTGCCTGTATTGCAGGAGACCTGGGTTAATTTCCTGGGTCAGGAAGATCCACTGGAGAAGGAAATGGCTAACCCACTCCTGTATTCTTGCCTGGAGAATCCCATAGACAGACGAGCCTGGCAGGCTACAATCCATGGGGTCGCAAGATTCGGACATGACTTAGGGACTAAACTACTAATGCTGCTGCTGCCTCTAAATCGCTTTAGTCATGTTGACTTTCTGCGACCCCATAGATGGCAGCTGACCAGACCCCTCTGTTCCTGGGATTCTCCAGGTAAGAATACTGGAATGGGTTGCCATTTCCTTCACCAAAACTACTAACTACTACTCAGTTCAGTTCAGTCGCTCAGTCATGTCCAACTCTTTGTGACCCCATGAATCGCAGCACGCCAGGCCTCCCTGTCCATCACCAACTCCCGGAGTTCACTCAAACTCATGTCCATCAAGTCAGTGATGCCATCCAGCCATCTCATCCTCTGTTGTCCCCTTCTCCTCCTGCCCCCAACCCCTCCCAGCATCAGAGTCTTTTCCAATGAGTCAACTCTTAGCATGAGGTGGCCAAAGTACTGGAGTTTCAGCTTTAGCATCATTCCTTTCAAGGAACAACCAGGACCGATCTCCTTTAGAATGGACTGGTTGGATCTCCTTGCAGTCCAAGGGACTCTCAAGAGTCTTCTCCAACACCACAGTTAAAAGCATCAATTATTCAGTGCTCAGCTTTCTTCACAGTCCAACTCTCACATTGCAGCCATGAAATTAAAAGACGCTTACTCCTTGGAAGGAAAGTTATGACCAACTTAGATAGCATATTCAAAAGCAGAGACATTACTTTACCAACAAAGGTCCGTCTAGTCTGTGAGTCTTATTGTTTTATAAATAAGTTCATTTGTATCATTTATTTAGATTCTGCATATAAGCAGAATCTCTCTTTCTCCATCTGCCTTACTTCATTTAGTGTAATAAACTCAACATCCAACCAGGTTGCTGCAAATGCCATTATTTAAATCTTGTTAGTGACTGAGTAATATTCCATTGTATATATGTGCCACATCTTTATCTATTCACCTGTCAAGGTCAGTTAGGTTGATTGCATGTTTTAGCTATTGTAAACATCACTGCAGTGAACATCAGGTTACATGTATCTTTCAAACCATGGTTTTCTCTGGATATATGCCCAAGAGTGGGATTGCAGGGTCATATGGTAGCTCTGTCTTTAGTTTTTAAAGGAATCTCCATACTGTTTTCCATAGTGGCTCTACCAATTTGCACTCCTACCCACAGTGTAGAAGTGTTTTCTTTACTCCACATCCTACCCAGCATTTATTATTGTAGACTTTTTGCTGATGGCCATTCTGACTAGTGTGAAGTGATACCTCATTGTAGTTTTGATTTGCATTTCTCTAATAATTAGCAATGCTGAACAACTTTTCAGGTGATTTTTACCACTTCTATTTATTCTTTGGGGGAAATGTCTAATTAGGTTTAATGTTCATTTTTTGATTGGATTGTTTGCTTATTGATATTGAGCTGCTTGAGCAGCATGCTACACACACACACACACACACGCACATAATCACATATGTAAAGAAACTATAAGATGGAGATTTCAGCAGTTATCAGAGTAAAGATAATGATGGCTAACTTATAGAAGAAATGAAATCATGTATAATAATGAAAGCAGACCTCTAAGTTTTAAAATTCTTATGCAATAAAATGTTGGAAAGTGTTCTTTGAATCTTGCTAAGGACAATTTTGTCTCAGGTTGTATGAGTTCTATATTTTAAAGCAAATTATGATGTTAGCTAATTGTCCAGTAATTGGAGGGAAATAAATTCAAAACCAGCAAACTAGAAACTCTAATATGGAAAACCCAGAAGATTATTTCCATTCATATTTGGTTAAATAATTCTTATTTAATTAATAAATGTAAACAATAGTGTTATATTAACATGGGCCATATTTTAAATTTTAAAATAATTATTACTAATGCTGGGAAAGATTGAGGGCAGGAGGAGAAGCAGGCAGCAGAGGATGAGATGGTTGGATGGCATCACCAACTCAATAGACATGAGTTTGACCATACTCTGGGAGATAGTGAAGGACAGGGAAGCTTGACATGCTACAGTCATGGGGTTGCAAAGAGTCAGTCATGACTTAGTGACTGAACAACAACTAATGCCTCATATATATTGTGTCCAAAGTGAAGTGAGTGAAGTCACTCAGTCATGTCCGACTCTTAGCAACCCCATGAACTGCAGCCTACCAGGCTCCTCTGTCCATGGGATTTTCCGGGCAAGAGTACTGGAGTGGGGAGCCATTGCCTTCTCCAATTGTGCCCAAAGTAATCATCTAAAACAGTGTAAGCTCTTTAATCTTTAAAAATTGATTAAAGTACCACCCACAAGCCTTGGGAATAAGAACATTTTTCTTTGTTTCAGAAAAGACAATTGTAAAAGTATATATAGAATTAAATAGAACCTATAATTTCTCTTAGCATTTAGTAGGTGTTTAGTGAATTACTGGTAAAAGCTTGAATGAATGACAATGGCATAAATTATGCTACTGTTCTTTAACCAGTAGAATATTTACTAGGATTAAAATTTTATTGTACACAGGCAAAATATCTATTTCCTGAGATCTTATTTCAAAATGTGATTTCTAATGATTGTTTTAGTTTGTAAGCAAAACAAATGAATCTTACATTTTAGCTATCAGTAAATACTAGTTTTTAGCAAATAACTGAAATTATTGTGAGTCTGTTTCACTTTTGATTGTTTTGAGTAAAAATAAACAGAAAGCCATAAGAAGATTCATTGCTGTCTATTTCTTCAGAGAGGAGTTATTTGAGAAAAGAGTAATTCTTCCCTTTCCATATGTTTCTCTTAGAATATTAATTTTAAATAATATTGTATTAAAAAGATTCTTCTAACTTTTACATTTGAGAAAGGACTGAGATTTGTTAAGTATCTCAAATACTTTATGTGGAAAAAGATGTCTTAATTTGAATTTTATTAAGACACTGGTTTCATTAACTGACAAAAAAATACAAGGAATGTTTGCTTTAGAGAGATTCAGAATCAATCGTATTTTAATGAAAACTGCTCAGTGGCTTGCAGAAAATAAATTTGTCTTGTTTTGGAACAACACTAAGTACACAGGAGAAAATAAGGTTAAATTTGATTCTAAAGTAAGACAGCAGTACTGCCTAGCTAGCAAAATAATGGAAGAAAACATTCAACTCAGATTTGTTATATTATTAAACTACTTCATTTTTATTGAATTGTTAATATCTGTGGCAGAAAGAGGGGGAATCATAGGCTGATTTCTGTATTCAGCAGCCCATCAGAAGAATGAAATTACCTTGCCTCTGAACATGATTTGTTTGCTTATGTTGCTTGTAGTGCAAATAAGTTTAACTTTTCATTTAAATGAAACTTAAGCTTCAATATTTTAGAGATTCAATATCTTTTCCTATTTTTAATAATTCTCTAATAATCAAAAAAATTTAGGTGAGTCAACATAAGTTGCAGAAGCTATATAGTCTATTTAATTTACATAAATTTTAACAGCAAAGCTTTATTGATTTTCTATGGCATGTAAGCATCATGCAGACTAGTAATTGAAAATACACGGAAATCTTGTCCTTGAGGGGCATTGAACCCACTCAGAAAAAAAGGAATTTGTGTGACAAAAGATAAATAGCAGTGCCAAGAAAGTCCTAAGAGCCAAGTTGAGAGAAAACTCTCTATCTCCTGCTCTGGGGAGGTACACTGACTTGTCCATCATGATAGGGTATGGGTCCTTGCCGTCTCCAGTTAAGAGCACTCATTCCAACTATTGTTTATCAAAGTAACTACCCTACTGCTTGCTTTTGCATATTTATTTATTTTTGAAATTCCTCTTGCAACTGTATTTTAGCATCTTGGGCTCCTTCCAAGTAATTATTGTTTAGTCCTGAGAGCTTAACTTTTGTCTCTTCAGTACACTTGCACACAAGTTTAGATTACAATTCAAATGAGATTAGCATATTTTTGTGGCTTCTGATTGTGATTGAGCATGAGACTATGTTAGAAGAAAGGATAATTGCCCTTGAAAGACCAATTAAACCTTAAAAACTGAAAATTATATATGGGTGTACGTTCATCTATTAAGATCCTAGCCACTCTGAAGAATAAATAATAAGACTTTTAAAAAGATTGGGACCGTATAAAATGAATCACCAGGCTGAAAAATGCCAGCAGTTGTGTTTAATGTTAAGATAACTCAACACAATAGTCAATCCAACACTTTCTTACTGACTGTGGAAGGAGCCCACCTACTTTGCTAACTTAAGTAGAGATAAGTAATGTATGGAGAAGAGTAGATAGTTTAATCAGTTTCCTGACCCTAAAACTCTACTTTTCTTTGGGAAATCACTGTGACTCCTTAAGCCACACCTTGTAAAAATGCTTCTACATTTACCAGCCTTTAAGGAGGAAGGGTTGATTATACTGAGGGAGATGGCAAGATTAAGGTACTTTGTTGTTTCTTTTATATGAGTAAATACTAAAACACAAGTCAATCCATAAGAAAAGAGTGGAGAGCAAGGAAAAGTGAAATCTTCCTTATCAGTATTTGGGGAAAACGGAAGGTTTATTTTTTAAATAAAATAAATTAATATTCAAAGCTCTTATATAAATACATTTGCACACAGTATTTTTTAAGGACAAGAGTCAATCTCACTGACCTCAGAAGTTTTGAACCCCTTAGAATCAAGCTGATGCGACTGCTTGGTGATGCCTAGGGACAGAGTTTTTCCTTACTGCCATTCTTCTAAGATAATTTGGAGATTTTTCTTAGCAAACTCAACTCCTCTGAAAAAAATGATATTTATTTGTCAAAGTCTATGCCATCTCTCACTTATGACTTCTCTTATGTGAAAGAATCTGAGTCTCTTGCTCTCAAGTTGGTTATTTACATAATTTCTATGTTCCAAATCACAAGTCTGCAACTCATTGTTGGCAATTATATGGTGTATCCATTTATCTAGTAGACTCTCTTCTCTCTGCATACTAACTTTCAGATACATGTCCCTAAGTTATGTGTGTCCAAGCTGGTTAGAAAATTCATGCACATGCACTCCTTCAGTGCACTGAGGTTAATTGAAAAGTCTAGATTATGCAAGGACAGGAATTTACTTCTGCTCATTAGGTTGTCTTCCAAAGAAATTTCTGTCTCTACTTTGAATCTGCAGGACATCTGTAGTTACCAGCCATGCTTCTCTGGTGGTGCAGTGGGAGGGTTCAGCCCTTGACTCAACTGAAAGGTACTCCTGCTGTCCTTGCTACTTTTAAATTCTATTTGTTGGCCTCTTTCACTAGGTGCCTCATGCCTCTTTCCAGCTTCTCTTCCTATGTTCTCTGCTGGTGTTTCTGTACTTTAATGAAGAATGGACTCTTATTTCTACCATTCTACTGTCTTAAATTTAAATATTAATAAGAATGTAATGGTTCTGAGAACCAAGAAGGGTATTTTTCCCCTCTTGCTTGATCCTTTGGTACTTTACACTTCTTTTATGTCTGAGACACAAAGGGGAAATGATTCTCCTATTTTAAGACAAAACTAAAATCCATGAGAGACAATACAAACTTTATGAAAATCATGGGATAACTTTGTGAAGATTTTAACAGCTAAATACTGTTATCAAAACATTGTTTTTGATATAGTTGTTATTTTAACAATATTAATGGTCAGGGTCAGAGATTAAGAGCTGGAGCAGGAGGCAGTTATAACCTGTAGATTGAAGCCAATTCAGTAAATCATGGTATAGACAAAGTCAGCTGGTTCTTTTTGCTCCTGTACAGTCTCTTCAACTACCACACTTTCTCTCAATACCATGTCTCCAGCTGTACATTCAAGGCATGTCCTTTCTCCAAGTCTTCATCTGTCTCCCAGGAGGCATCGTGTTAGGAGGCCCTGTTTATCACTCTACATTAAAGTTAACTTGAAGCTTAAAAACATAGACAGTCTCTTTGTTTACATTAGAGGATATAGAACCTAGGAAGTTCTTGCAATGATCAGAGATTGAAGCTGGCTGTAAGAGAAGCAGCCAGAGATGGTGAAAGAACAAAAGCTCTGGCATCAGAATAACCAATAATCAAAACCTGACTCCAGCACTTTCTGTCTGTGAGAACTTGAATGATTTACCTGTCTGTAAACCTCAGTTTTCCACCTCTAAAATGGAGAATATAAAACCTACTGTGTAATTTTATTTGGAAAGATTAATTAATGCATCTGGAGTTGTAGATTACATGGTATAAATCTATCTCTGTATCTCTCTAGGTCTCTATCTATCTGTCTATCTCTTTCTCTACCTATCTAATCATCAATCTCCAGACTACGCTCGGAGAAAGCTCAGTATTCAGATACATTACAAAAACACTTGAACAGAAGGACAGGTGTGATTTTAATGTCTGTTTACTTGCTTTTCACTTTGCACTGAGGGGGAAAATCATCTGCTTAATGAATGCATCAGAGGAGGAAATGGGAACCCACTCCAATATTCTTGCCTAAAGAATCCTGTGGACAGAGGAGCATGGTGGGCTGCCGTCTATGGGGTTGCAGAGTCGGATATGACTGAAGCGACTTAGCAGCAGCAGCAGCAATGACTGCATAGTGGAGTCCTTTCCTTCTTCCTGTGATACTGCGGAGATTTTTTTTTTTAAGATATCCATCATTTTTTTGTGGTTTTGATTTGTGATTCAGTAAATAGCACTTTTATTACTAGATTATGTATCTTATTTCCTTCATCTCATGTTTGACACGAAGTTCATTGTAGGTTTAATTATAATTACTTTATAATCACCATGTTAGGGCATTAATTGATATCACATCAAGTCACTAACAATGTTATTCTGCATAAAACTCATTGCTTCACTGTGATCACACATGGCCCATAGTCAGCCTATGGTGCCTCCCTCTCTTCTCTGGCTATTACTGTTTTTTCCTCTTTAACAGATTTGAAAGGACTTTTTAGTAGCTTGCGCGCTCAGTTGCTTAGTCATGTCCAACTCTTTAGTGACCCACTGGACAATAGCCCACCAGGCTCCTATGTCCATGGGATTTCCCAGGCAAGAATATTGGAGTAGGTTGCCATTTCCTTCTTCAGGGGATCATCCAAACCCAGAGCTTGAACTCATGTCTCCTGTGTCTCCTGCATTGGCAGGTGGATTATTTATCATTGAGCTCTCTGGGAAGTCCTTTAATAGCTTAGTGTCCTTAAATTATTTTCTTCTCACAATAAGATCATGTGATAACATCTACATTGTTTTAATAACAATCCTGCTAAGTCATTTCAGTCGTGTCTGACTCTGTGCGACCCCATAGACGGCAGCCCACCAGGCTCCCCCGTCCCTGGGATTCTCCAGGCAAGAACACTGGAGTGGGTTGCCATTTCCTTCTCCAAAGCATGAAAATGAAAAGTGAAAGTGAAGTCGCTCAGTCGTGTCCGACCCTCAGCGACCCCATGGACTGCAGCCCACCAGGCTCCTCTGTCCATGGAATTTTCCAGGCAAGAGTACTGGAGTGGGTTTCCATTGCCTTCTCCATTAATAACAATAATATCTACATAATAATACCATCTACATTGTTTTATGAAGCTTACTTTCTTATCCACAGCCTTCTGTCTCTCAAAAGACATTGATTACTCTCCTCTTACTAGCAGCCTCAGCCCATGGTCAGGAAACCGACCTGTAGGTTGAATGTAGCCAGTGGCCTATATTTGCATAGCCTTTGGGCTAAAAATGATTTTTACATTTTAAAGTGTTTTAAACAAATAAACTAAAATAAAGAATGTGGAACACAGAGCAAATGGTGCCTACAAAGCATAAAGTATTAATTTGATCCAATATTGAAAAAAGTTTGCTAAGCCCTGCACTAGGCTTATTATTAGACTTTCCACTCAAGGGAAGCCAAAGGGAAATATAGATTCCAGAACCATAGTTCTGTGTTCTCCTTCAGGACTGGACTTTTGTCACAAACTGTTCATCTCCATGTTATTTATTTTATTTTATAATTTTTAAATTTATACCTTAGTGTATTTTGCTCTTTCTGGATTGAACTCATGTTAAAGCAACAATAAGTAGGAAAATGGTGCCTGACAATATTCAAGGAGACTTGATTACTTGTTCCATCTCCTTTTTTCATGTGATTTTGAGTCCATTCAATACTTCTGGTCCTTAGTTTCATCATCTATAAAATGAAGGAACTTGACAGAATGGTGTTGAAAGTCCTTTATAGCTCAAACATGCTAGAACTGAATAGAGTAAAATGCAAGAAAATTGAAATCACTTAGAGGCTGCTGCTGCTGCTGCCGCTAAGTCGCTTCAGTCGTGTCCGACTCTGTGCGACCCCATAGACGGCAGCCCACCAGGCTCCCCCGTCCCTGGGATTCTCCAGGCAAGAACACTGGAGTGGGTTACCATTTCCTTCTCCAATGCATGCAAGGGAAAAGTCAAAGTGAAGTCGCTCAGTCGTGTCCGACTCCTAACGACCCCATGGACTGCAACCTACCAGGCTCCTCCATCCATGGGATTTGCCAGGCAAGAGTACTGGAGTGGGGTGCCACTGCCTTCTCCCATTTAGAGGCTAGAACAGCCCTATTGCTGTACTGGGTGAGACCTGGGAATTTTTGGATCTCTTGAGTAACTACAAGGACAGAATGCTCAGACCTCTTTTGTCACATTGCTATTCAGTCATTCAGTTGTGTCCGCCTCTTTACAACCCCACAGACTGCAGCACACCAGGATTCCCTGTCATTCACTATCTCACGGAGTTTGCTCCAACTCATGTCCGTTGAGTTGGTGATGCCATCCATCCATCTCATCCTCTTACACCCCTTGCTCCTCCTGCCCTCAATCTTTCCCAGCATGAGGGTCTTTTGCGAGTCAGCTCTTTGTGTCAGGTGGCCAAAATATTGGAGTTTCAGCTTCACCATCAGTTCTTCCAATGAATATTCAGGGTTGATTTCTTTAGGATTGACTAGTTTGATCTCCTTGCTATCCAAGGGACTCTCAAGAGTCTTCTCCAGCACCACAGTTTGAAAGCATTAGTTCTTCAGTGCTTAGCCTTCTTTATGGTCCAACTCTCACATCCATACATAACTATTGGAAAAACCATCACTTTGACTGTCCGTGCCTTAGTTGGAGAGGTGATGTCTCTGCTTTTTTATATGCTGTCTAGGTTTGTCATAGCTTTTCTTCCAAGGAGCAAGCGTCTTTTAATTCCATGGTCACAGTCACTGTCCACAGTGATTTGGGAGCCCAAAAGAGATTTCCTGTGATGGACATTATTGTCACATTATGTCCATCATAGGAAATCTCTTTATTTTATAAAACTGCTGTCCACCTCACTGTAACTTCTATCCACTGGTCACAGTTCTATATTTTCAAGACACATAGAATTAATATAGGCCTGAAGATGTTAGAAGCCAGCTAACATGTGCCACCAGATGTTTCTTCTACATTTGAAGCAGCCTTCATTTCTTTGAACCATTCAACAAATGACGATCTAGAGACCTCGCTGTTACTCTGCTCCAGGGACACTATAATGTTTACATTTTGAACCTTTTGATAGGTGCTGGGAAAGATTGAAGGCAGGAGGAGAGGGGGATGACAGAGGATGAGATGGTTGGATGGCATCACCGACTTGCTGGACATGAATTTGAGCAAACTCTGGGAGTTGGTGATGGCCAGAGAAGCCTGGCATGCTGCAGTCCATGGGGTTGTAAAGAGTCAGACATGATTGAGTAACTGAACTGAACTGAACTGAATGAAGTCTATATTTTAGATGAGACTGTATAGACCTGGAGTATTTAGCAAGCATTCCCATACAGTAGAATGGCCCATAGACAAACTATGTCAAGCTTTTTCTCTAAAGACATATTCTTTTATGAACCCTCATTTACTAAAACTGCCACCTACCAAGTGGGAGTATGCTGAAACTTTCTTGGTGTCTTCTTGCCCTTCGTGTGCTGGGTCAGGTTTAAATTTCACCTGGAAAACTCCCAAGGATACAAACCAAAAGGTACCACCAAGCAATCCAGTCTTCCCAGTAGCATGATTCCTTAGATTAGTTGACAAGTTTAGTCACTTTTATGATAATCTAAAGCCCTAATGAAGGAAAACTTGGAAGTTAATTTTATCCAGGCCTCCTAGACAGGAAGCTGCTTAATTTTTTTGTAAATATTTCCAGTATTTTTAAACTCGATGTACTTTGATTTTTTTCACAAGAAAAAAAAAATTTAATCATAAATTTAAAAATAAAATGCTAAAAGAATTGTATGCATCCTGCTTCACCATTTCAAGTTCTTCAGTTAGGCTCCCAAAAGAAATCAGTTTTTAATTATTGATGAGCAATTATCTTGGCATTCATAGATTTATAATACAATACCTATATGTTATTGTTTATTTTATATACTATAATAATGTCAATATTTGTTTAATATAGGTGAAGATTAAATGCTATCATAATCATAGTAATTCATTCCCAGATTCTCCTATTCTCAGAGTAGAGTTAATAAAATTATATTTAATCAATGCTAACATTTATATTATTATGCCTCTATATGTGTTAGGCCCTGAAGAGTCAAATAATGCATTAAGATCATGTTTTTCTTATCATTTGCATAATTTTAATATACCCATTAAAATTATGTCTACCATTACCATCATATGACTAATAGTACTTTTTTCAAATGGCTCAAACTTTTCTGAAAAGTGATTCAAGTTTTATTTCCTTTGAGCTCTATCCATCCTCCATTCAAATACTGAAATTTCTATCAGTTAGTTTTAGAGTTATTTTCTGAATGTTGGAGACTCTGTCTCTTTTAGTTTGTTAACTGATCTTATTTTTGTGCGGTTTCTCCTCAGTAGCTTCTTCAGAAGAGTGCCCAGAAACATAAAACAAAAATAAAACAAATTAAAGCTAACAAAAAACAACCAAAAGACATCTAAGTGATATTTTATGTTTTCACGTTTAATGAAAGTGTGGCTGAGTATATAATTCTAATCTGAAATTAATTTTCCTGCCTAATATTTGAAGATGTGGCTCTGTTGTCTTTAGCATCCAGCTGTGACAGAGAAAATAGTATTGCCCCTCTGTTTTCATGTTGATCTAGCTGTCTCAAAGCCTGTAGACTTTTTTATTTATTCCTGGCATTCTGAAGTTCCTCGGATACATGACTTGGTTGGTTTTCATTTTATTCACTTTGTTGAACACTCATTGGATTCTTTCACTCTGAATTTGAATGTCATTTAGTGGGTTTGATCCCTGGGTTGGGAAGATCCCCTGGAGAAGGGAAAGGCTACCCACTCCAGTACTGTGGCCTGGAGAATTCCATGGCCTGTATAGTCCATGGGGTTACAAAGAGTTGTATATGACTGAGCAACTTTCACTTTCACAGTTCTGAAAAATTTGCTAATAGATGTATTTTTTTTTTTGTATCTATCATTTTCAATCAGCAGTCTATAGTAGTTTGATTTGAATCCCAATTATAGACTTTGGAAATTGCTCATATTTTCATTCTCCCTCTTTCTTCTTGGCTTGGTGCTTCAATGACATTGCTCAGCATGATGACAATGGTTGCTAGATTCACTCTGACTTTCTCTACCCTATGTATGGTACAAGCAGTTCATTCCCCAAGCCTTGTTTCAAATCCTGTCTCTGGCTTTCCTTCAATTTGTCCCAAATTCTATTAGTCCACAAGACCATCTTAAGTCCCACGCCCCTAAGAAGGCCTCTGACTATCACTTCCTCTCTCTGACTATCACTGTTCCTCTCTCTACTTCCTAAAATTGTATGGTAAGTTTTTCACACTTGATACTTGTTACACCCATGGCAGTGGGAAGTAGGCACTGTAAGTTTATCATTCTGACTTTTTGAGTTCTCTGTAACTTGCTCTTTCTAAGCTCTTTTATTTGAATACTACAGGTTGTGTGATAAGTCATGTCATATGAATATATTAATTTCCCTTTCCTTTTTCAAGGCAGCTCAGAGACTACAGGGTCTTGAGTATATATGGCCATATTGTGGGGTTTTTTTTTTTAGTTTTTACTTGTTCATTTATTTTTAGTTTTTATTTCTAAGTCTAAGTTATGAACTCCTTGTTTGTAGTCCCACAGAGCATTTTTTGTATTCAGAGAATCCTCAGTGTCCCTTTTTGCGCTCATATTTTTCATCTTGTTTTCAAAGGGATTTTAAGTGATTTAAGAAACATAGGAACTACTGACAATAATTCTTAATTAATATCATAATTCTCTAATATATTAATTTAATATAAAATCTCATGTTTCTCAGAGGATTTTTATTTTAACTGATTTTCAGACATTTCATTTAAGAATAAATAATTCAGTTGCTTCAAACTTTCTCAGAGAAAAAAAATTGTGATTGCCATTGCAAATTATATAAAATTTTCAGTAGAAGATAAGGTGAATGGTTTTAAATACTTTTAAAAATTCAAATTAGATAGCTAAGTTCTTACTTGCTCTTAGTGATTTAATCAATTTGTGATGCAGTGAAATGAACTATTAAAACTGTCAGTGTTTACATTGGGCTAGAAGTATGATTTGGTATGATTCTTCCAGCAGATTATAAATACCATAAACTATGTTTATGTACATAAAAGAACAGTTAATTCCTTTATTTTGGGGAGGGGACAAATGAGACTTTGTAAATCACTCTTCTTCAACTGAAAGACATTTTAAAATCAGCTTCTCGAACCATAATTTACAAACTTCAATAAGTCCATAGACGAATTTATAGAATTATGCAACTGTTGCCACAATAAGGATAAAGAATATTTCCTCAATCCAAGGAGTTCTCTCAGTGCCTTGTCAGTTAGTGCTTTCCTTTCCATGCATTTAAAATATTTAATGTGTACTATTTTTAAGTTCATTTAGTTTCACTGGAATTTTACAAAATTGTAGAGTAGTGGTTATATAATGAGGTTCATTTTTTCCAAAACCTCTTTTATTGGCACTTTAACAGAAGAATGCATGAAGCAAAGAGGGGTTTCCAAGAGCAGAGGCTTCAAGTAGTTCCCTAATGAAGAGCCAAGGGGTACATTTCATCACATACAAGTAGGGCATGTAAATGCCAACTGCTTAATTTTTGTATTTTCAGCATTTTCTCACTTTCAATAACTTCAATCTGAAGCACTAGGGAGGATGCTGCTGAAGTGAAAGAGGAATGATTTGTTGGTCGTAAGGCATAAAAATGGAATACCAGATTTCTAGATCTTTATAACCCAAAGAACAAATTCTTTTTCCAAATGACCTTGATGACCCAGAATGAAACCAGTACTCTATGCGGAACAAATCTCCCCTTATGGCAATTCTCAGATGAAGATCAGGCATGCCTGATTCATAGGCCTCTCCTGACTCACATGAATGTGTCCCACTAGAAAAGACAATGAAAGAATGATGTTTAAGAAAGTAGGAAGTAGTGAGTTTAAGTCAGGCCTAGAGAAGCAAAGACTTAAGAGTCTGAGATTAATATACTATTTAACACTTTTTACTGTACTTGCCACATATGGAGCGATTTACCTGTATTAGCTTACATATATCAAGTGCTTTACATGTATTAATTTTTGTTCTCACTGCTGTTCATAAGGCAAGCATCTGATTGTGATCCTTATTTCACATTTGAAAGTAGTTGAGGCACAGAAAGATTAGGTTATTTACTTTAAGCTACACAGATGATAATTAGCAGAGCTAAAGTTTAGGCACAGGAAATCTGGCCCAAGAGGCTGGACACCTAACCAATAACCTCTACAGCCTTCTGTGTTTTCATTAGTTATGGAGTGCTACAGGTTAATTTGTTATCATTATTAAAAATGTTTGGTGTGTTAATGATATACATTTGAATCAGTGCTCTCTCAGAAATCTCTCCCACTGAATAGCATTTTTAACTTGATGTCTGCTTATTTATATGTACATTGAGGAAGAAACAAGCTTTGAACCTAATCAAGACCCTCCAATTAACTGACATCTTCAAAGAGATGTCAATTAATCATGTCAATCTAGAGGAGTGTTTCTCCAACCTCACCGGGCACATGAATGCTCTAGCGTAATTGTTTAAATGTGGGTTACTCAGCCCTAGCTTCAGAGATTTAGATACATTAGGTCTATTCTGGGGCCTGGGATTTTGCATTCATGTTCTTAAATGAAATGTCCTAAAACTGCCCCCTCCCCCAAAATAGTGGCTTTAGATCAATCTTTAAAGCACTTGACTATTAGAGGACCTCACTGACCACCTTTTTTCACAGACTGGGTTAGGTGTCCCGAATATTATACATGAAGAATCCACTGTAAATCCCTCTCAGCACTGACCAGTGGACAGTAGTTGCCTGTCACTCCTGTTCTGAAAGCCTCTTGAGGTTGGTTTTGTTTATATTTTATTGCTATGTATCTTAAATTTTCTGGGTTTCCCTGATGGCTCAGACGATAAAGAATCTGCCTGCAATGTAGGGTATGCAGATTCGATCCCTGGGTTGGGCAGATCCACTGGAGAAGGGAATAGCAACCAATACCAGTATTCTTGCCTGGATGATTCTATGTACAGAGGAGCCTGGCAGGCTGCATGCAGTCCATGGGGTCACAGACAGTTGGACAGGACTGAGCGACTAACACTTTATATCACTTTTACTTTTATCTTAAGTCTTCCACAGCAATTCACACATAGTTGGATCCCACAAATAGTTGTAGAATAATGAATGATTGAATAGTGAATGCATGAATGAAAATGAGGTCATTTCAGATCATGCAAAACATAATCAGATGGCTGAACTCAGCATGCACAATGCTACATTTACTTGAATATTTGCTAGAATAAATGAAAAAGTACTTTAAGTGAAAAAGACTACCCTGGGCTCAGCTCATCTTTGAAGGTTGTAGAATACCTGTAGACATGGGCACAGCAGCAGCAAAGGTAGACAGTGCCTGGGGGCTTGTCTTTTCAACAAAACTGTCCACAGCATGGGATTAATATTGTGTTCTATGTTCACTTTCTGTCATTCACTGTGGCCTGATGATTAATCATAAAAATAGACCGCTGTGGTCTGAGTGTTTGTATCTCCCCCAAATTAGCATTTTGAACCTAAAATCCCCGAAGGTGATGGTGTTAGGAAGTGGAAACTTTAGGAGGTGTTTTGGCAGAGCCTGTAAGAGCACAAATAGGATCAGTGCTCTGCTAAAAGAGGCTTCAGAGACCTCCCTTGCCCCTTCTGCCATGTTTAAGGATACAAGGACCTGGAAGAGGGCTCTCAATTGACCATGCTGGCACTGTGATTTTGGATGGACTAAGACCTTAGCATATTCATCATATGAAAGCTTGCATACCTGTTACCTATTGACACCATAATGTTATTGCTTAATAAACTTCATTCAGTGTGATTGCTTATAATAGCTACTATTTAGTTGGCTCAGTATTCTGTGGGTCAGCATATTGGGCTAACCCAGATGAATGGTTCTTACCTTTTCTTCTTTTCTTCCTGCATCTTTGTTGAGCTGACTGCAAAGTCTGTGTACAAAGAAACACAGAGAATTGAAATTTTTTATAATCAGTCTACAACAGCTAGGTATGTCTCTCCCTTCCTCTGTAATCTCTCTCTCTCCCTTCCATCCTCCCCTCCTTTCTTTCTTTCCTCTCTCTGTGTGTGTTTTTATGTGTATGGTGGCGAGGGGATAGAGAGAAGAAAGAGAGAGGGAGATAGAGAAGTAGAGGCAGATACTTTTTTTTGCATTTTTTTTTTTTTTACAAATATGCTTTGTATTTAATGTTTCAAGGAAAAACTTCACCTTCTCAAATTAATTATACTCATCTGTGTGGATCACAATAAACTGTGGAAAATTCTGAAAGAGATGGGAATACCAGACCACTTGACCTGCCTCTTGAGAAATCTATATGCAGGTCAAGAAGCAACAATTAGAACTGGACATGGAATAACAGACTGGTCCCAAATAGGAAAAGGAGTACATCAAGGTTGTATATTGTCACCCTGCCTATTTAACATATATGTAGAGTACATCAGGAGAAACACTGGGCTGGAAGAAGCACAAGCTGGAATCAAAATTGCTGGGAGAAATATCAATAATCTCAGATATGCAGATGACACCACCCTTATGGCAGAAAGTGAAGAGGAACTAAAAAGCCTCTTGATGAAAGTGAAAGAGGAGAGTGAAAAAGTTGGCTTAAAGCTCAACATTCAGAAAACGAAGATCATGGCATCTGGTCCCATCACTTCATGGGAAATAGATGGGGAAACAGTGGAAACAGTGTCAGACTTTATTTTTTGGGCTCCAAAATCACTGAAGATGGTGACTGCAACCATGAAATTAAAAGATGCTTACTCCTTGGAAGGAAAGTTATGACCAACCCAGACAGCATATTCAAAAGCAGAGACATTACTTTGCCAACAAAGGCCCGTCTAGTCAAGGCTATGATTTTTCCAGTAGTCATGTATGGATGTGAGAGTTGGATTGTGAAGAAAGCTGAGCACCAAAGAATTGATGCTTTTGAACTGTGGTGTTGGAGAAGACTCTTGAGAGTCCCTTGGACTGCAAGGAGATACAACCAGTCCATTCTAAAGGAGATCAGTCCTGGGTGTTCTTTGGAAAGAATGATGCTAAAGCCGAAACTCTAGTACTTTGGCCACCTTATGCCAAGAGTTGACTTATTGGAAAAGACTCTGATGCAGGGAGGGATTGGGGGCAGGAAGAAAAGGGGATGACAGAGGATGAGATGGCTGGATGGCATCACCGACTCAATGGACATGAGTCTGAGTGAACTCCGGGAGTTGGTGATGGAGAGGGAGGCCTGGCGTGCTGCGATTCATGGGGTCACAAAGAGTCGGACACGACTGAGCGACTGAACTGAACTGAACTGACAGAGTTACTTATTTAAATATTTTTTTCTTTCTTATGGGAACATCAGGTCTCAAGGTCATATGTAGCTCTTTTTTGGTGCTTGTTTTTAATGTCATCCTCTTCATGGAAGTAAAACAAAGCACTAATTGGTTACAGTTTTCTGAAACAATACTACTGATATTGTTAAACTTGCATTGAATTTTTCACTTTGATATTTCAGCTCTGCCTATAACTGTGATTTCGCTCTTTCCATTAGATAAATATCATAAGGATGTGAGTTTTGGAAGAAGATTTAATTTGGCCTACATTATGTTTCAGTAAGAATTAAAGTTGGACCACCTGCTTCTCTGGGCACTAGTATTAATTATTATAACATGTTTGGTACTATAGAGGAATTTCATTGAATGGCATAGGTTGTCATTTTTGAAAGTGTGCTTATAAAGAACATGTATTTATAAATATTTCTTAAAAGGACATTTGTTTTCATAAAGAAATTGTCTTTCTGTTGTACTTCCAACTTGTCCACACACACAGTAAATTTCAGTTTTCATTGTGATACTCTCATTCAGATTTGTAAATTATAATTTTGTTTTAGGACATTGGACATTTCAGGGGATACATGAAGAGATATTAATGGTAATAACAGAGTGTGGAGGCTCTTCATTTTTGCCTAGAGTAAATACACCATTCTGCTGGGATCTCAGAACACCACAATCATTACACTGTTAATTCTTCATTGAAAAACTCTGCTGTGCTGAGCAATATTTTAAGTGCTAAATGCATGCAGCCGATATGACATATGATTCAGATAGATTTGGAAAATTATGTATATTGAGGTCCCATTATGTACAGGACATTTGATGTGCATTATTCCATCTTTGAGATAAATTTTATTATCTAAGTAGGTGAAGACTCCAGGTTAGAGAAATTAAGTAACCTGCTGAAGATTGTGCACATGAAAATCAGTAGAGTCAGTATCTTGATCTGGAATGATTGTCTGTAAAGCTGGACACCATTACACTTTACCACATGATTTTTAAAAGGTCTTAGAATCTAGTTTGGAGAAGGCAATGGCACCCCACTCTAGTACTCTTGCCTGGAAAATCCCATGGACAGAGGAGCCTGGTGCTGCAGTCCCTGGGGTCGCTGCGAGTTGGACACGACTGAGTGGCTTTGCCTTCACTTTTCACTTTCATCATTGGAGAAGGAAATGGCAACGCACTCCAGTGTTCTTGCCTGGAGAATCCCAGGGACGGGGGAGCCTGGTGGGCTCCTATCTATGGGGTTGCACAGAGTTGGACACAACTAAAGTGACTTAGCAGCAGCAGCAGCAGCAGAATCTAGTTAGAAAAAGAAAAACATATGCATAAAGAGTAGTGATGTAGAAACATTAGTATACACTGGAATTTCTCTTAGGAAGAGCAAGGCAATTTTGGCAGAAATGGTTGACAAGATTCCAGGGATTGTATATGCTCAGGAAAAAAAAAATATATATATATAGTGTAGATTGTGGTTATCATGCTATACATTACATCCTCATGATCCATTTCTTTTATAATTGAAAGTTTGTAATTTTTATTTTTATTTATTTTTTTTAATTTTATTTTATTTTTAAACTTTATATAACTGTATTAGATTTGCCAAATATCAAAATGAATCCACCACAGGTATACATGTGTTCCCCATCCTGAACCCTCCTCCCTCCTCCCTCCCCATTCCATCCCTCTGGGTCGTCCCAGTGCACCAGCTCTCTTCACCCATTTTCCCCATGTTCAACCTGCCATTTCTAGCAACCACCAAGAGGATGACTTATTGAATTTCTCATTTAAGGAATATATTTTAAGCTGATTTATTATGCTAAGAATTCTGGGAACATTGTTTCTGGAAGAAACTGTGGCTTGGAAGAAAGAGGACAATTTATTGATTTTGATAATAGGTCTTTTCTAAGATTATTTGCTTACAGTGTCACAGCCAATGATACAAAATATATGAGGAGATAGTTAAGCTGAACATTGTTCCTGCAAATTTAATAAAGCTTGGTAATTTTCTGGTATATAATAGCATTTGTAGCCATTATACTTAAGACAACCTAAAATAATTAAATAAATCTTTTAAAATGCAAAAACATGCCTGGAATTTGAGGAAGTAATCTCCTTTCCGTGATGTTTGTCATGGTATATTTTTGTGGTGCTCTGTTCTTAGAGTTTTGGTGTATTATTAATGCTGGCGACAGAACTGATAGATTAAACTAGGTGGTTTCCAGCTCTTAAATAGCAGGTTAAAACACTCAAGAAAGCTAGGAAAACCTTTGTAGGCTTAACCACAAAATCCATAGGTGCTGTTTTGGGAAGATGTGTTATAAATAATTTATTCTTATAGTTTTCAAAGTCATTGTATTAGCTAACCTTTTTTAGACAGCACTTTGAGCCACATCTCCCAATGTGCAAAATTAATGAAAAACAACTACTCTGATTGAAATTCTAACTTTAATTTTAGTTGTTCTTGTTACTAGAAATAAGAATCGGGGGGTGTTTCTTAACTTCTTTCATCACCGTGTTTTTCTCCTTAGAACGGGAAAGGAATTATGCTGGAATATTTTTCCTTATAGCATGGTTTATAAGCATCAGAAATAGTAATTCATGTGGAAGTCTTTTTATAAACCATTAAACAAAATGCAGCTAAATACTTTTACTAGAGAAAGGGATCAGTTCTCAAGGTAGTATGTTCATGGGGCTTCCCAGGTGTCTCAGTGGTAAAGAATCTGCCTGCCAATGCAGGAGACTCAGGTTCTCCTCAAGATGTGGGAAGATCCCCTAGAGAAGGAAATGGCAACCCATCTGAGTATTCTTGCCTGGGAAATCCAATGGATAGAAGAGCCTGGTGGGCTAGAGTCCATGGGGTCTCAAAAGAGTTGGACGGCTAAGTGACTAAACAACAGCACATACATGACTAAGTGATAAATGGGGGTTTAGACAAGAAGCAATATAAAGTTAAAGACTAGGAACATTTCTAGGTAGTTTCTGTAATAATCCTTTACTACTCATTCAAAATGCCCCGGTGGATTAGGGTATGTTGTATTTAGAGTATTTGAGATAACATCGATTATGGACATAAATCATCAGAGATGACGAGTAAGATTGTCCTTGAAGTTTTGGTTGTGTTTGCATGGAGAGTTTTCTTCACACACATTTTGTGGCTTTATTAGCATTCAGAAAGTAAAGTCTTTTATGATAAATGGATGTTTTCTGCCATGTGTAGGAAATTGGTGTGGTGGTATTTGTATCCTGTATTTTCCATCCATGTCATAACTTCCTGTGATCTTTCTCTCCCCATTTCTCCTGCCTGTGTCTTCAACCCTGGGTCCTTAGTGTTAAGACTCACAGTATTCTATAGAGCAACTGAGACACTACATTCCCAAAACTTTTAATTGAGGATGGAAACATGTGTTCAAACTTTCCATTTCACCCTATGGTTTAGTCTTCTGAACTTCATTGTTTTAAATTCTGGCAGGTTTTCCAGCCATCAAAGTTCTTTATTATGCACTCTCTCTTTTATACCATCACATTCTTAGGAAAAAACCTTAAATGAGGAAGCTTCAAAGAAACGCACTTCATGTAGGAATTTGTATATTTATTACTAAAGCATTTTAAGTAACCTTTGCTTTTCGAAGACAAATTTTGTATAAGCATCCAAGTAGTCTTTGTAGGGGAACAAATAAAACATACTGGATTATACTTCAGGTGGTAAAAAGTCTGCCTGCCAGTGTAGGAGACGCAGGAGACATGGCTTAGATTCCTGGGTTGGGAAGATCCCCTGGAGGTGGGGCACAGCAACCCACTCCAGTATGCTTGCCCAGAGAATCCCATGGACAGAGGAGCCTGGCAGGCTACAATCTATGGAGTCTAAGAGCCAGAAACGACTGGGCATGCATGCATACACCTTATACTTAACAGGATCTGAAATTTTCTTGATCTTGATCTGTGAATTTCAAACATAGTCCAGCTGCTCAGCAAATGATAATTTTTTCCAAAGAATTAAGGACCAAGAAGTGAAATGAGTAACTCCACAGGTTCCCTATGTGCCTGATGAGGAAATCTTTGTGCCCTATTGACTGCATCAATGGGTCACAATTTCAAGTTTCTTTATTCTGCAAAGTCAAAGTCTTTACCATGCCCATATGCATTCTCCTACCTGTAGCAACAATTTTAATCATGCCAAAGAAGAGATGATGTCAATAGCAACTCTAACTTTAAATTCTGCCATGTAACTGCAATAGCCCGTGAACACATCGGTCCTAATTCCACCTTTGGAATCAGCAGAAAACAGCTGTTTTGCCTCTTGGATTAAGTAAAATGACAAATTAGAGTAGGGATAAAAATCATTTCCTGCCTTATGATGCATGGATTAATGAAAGTATGAAAATGTTCTGATAATAGATAAGAAAATTACTCCATTATGGCTGAAAAAAAAAAAAAACTATTCTCTCTTAAATTAAAAAGTTCTAGAACTTTGCAAGTTCATTGAAAATGTATGGACAACAAAGGTACAAATTTATAACCCTTTGTAGAGTACCTTCATATCTCAACATTTATTATGTGCCTTCTTTATTATCATTGTACAATTCTTCAAAATATTGTGGGAATCATATTTTTCCAGAAAAGAGTAAGTATATATATCATGTTAATTCCTTTTTATAGGGAGTGCTGTTTTATCCTAATTTAGTAGCATGCTCATTTGTTAATTTTATGTCATTGACATTGTTTCCTGTGTTGTAGCTATGTCTTAAGTTTGAATGGTCCAGAAATACTGTGTCCAGAAATTAAATTTGAATTTGAACTAAATGATTAGACTGTGGATCCAAGGAATGCAATTTCTGAGTAATTTACAGGAGTTGTACACAGTTTGTTTAAATGGTGACATTTGAAGGAGTTTTGAAGAAAGAGTCAGTGCTGCCTATAATGGAGATAAACTCTTAAAAAAAAAAGCGGACAGAAGTCTGTATCACCTCTTCTGTACAAATTCATATCCTCCTAGCCCCACATTTTATACAACTGCAGTAGGTCATTCCTTATAATCTTGAACTTGCTTTGTTTGGGTAAAAACTGCCAGAGCCTCATTTCATGTCCCACACAACAACTGGATCATCTCTGTCCAATGGCTATGGGAGACATTTGTCAGATACTTTCCCTTTTCATTCTTCAGGTGACAATTCCTGAGGTGTATTTCTGATGTCTTCACATAATGCTCCCTAGGGTCATCGATAAGTATCCCATGGCAGTAGGCAACTCAGTGATGCCTTTTATATTGACTTTCTTTCTTTAACTTCCTTGTCATCCTTTTTCTAGGATCATGTGCCTAAATTAATGGCATGAATGAAAGCCTTTTGATTGATATTTTCCTTATGGTGATAACCAAGAAAATATAATATCCCTATTATACTTTGCTAGTGACAATGACTGCAGAATTCCTGTGCTGAAACTATACTCTCTTTACCCAACATTAATCTTTGACACTGAGACAAGACATGGCCTTAGAATCTGTTTCAAAAAGGGGTCCTAGGGAAATATGGTGAATAGATGGGATTGGCATGCTTGCTGCAACCCTTATGACCAGAGTTCATTCTGTATCCACTCTGGTGTCATTCTGGAATCAGTTGTTTTTTTTTTTTAATTAATATGAAGAATTGGTGGAGTCCATATTCACCAGGCATCACATTGCCTAGATGCAGTTTAGATGCTGGACAGAAGCAAGAGTTGCCCCTCAGTTAGTGACTCTCACAGATAAACCATGTGTCATTTAAGATTTAATTCTGTGCCTCAAGAAATTTAGCATTGTTATTGGACTTTCAGTCAGTAGAGAACAGTAGAAACTTCATATTTTGACTGAAATATATATGTATATATTTCATATATATATGTATATATGTAAATATATATATATACACACACACACATCTATATTTCAGTCAAAATATATATATATCTATCATATAAAAAGTGCTTGCGGACAACTGTGCCTTGATGCACTATAGCCCTTCATTTATTATTCTACTCTCTCAGGTGACTTAAAATTTTGAGTCCTAGGCATTTGCATGTCTTGAACACCTAGTTTAGTTCAGTTCCTTTGGTTCATGACAGGACTTGCCCACTCACACTTGTAGCTCCATATCAGGTTCTGCATGTCCCCAGCTGGGGACTTAGGTTCAACATGCCTAACTACTTTTGTAGAGTTCTCTAGAGCAACCTGGTTACAGAGGGAAGAGCATGGTTCTCCCAAGGCTGCCTGTGAGTGAAAATACCCTAGTCCATTGGTGCCAGAACTTTGGAAGAATGACTTGACCCTGATCCTGAACTTTATTCTGACTGTTGTCCTGATCATATTACTTTAGTTCTAAAGCTAGTGGCCAGCAGGGGAGGTAGGAGTGGAACTTAAGTTGTCTTATGGGAAAGAGATCTCTGTATTGTCTTCCATAAAAGGGAGAATGATAGTTTTAAAAAGAATGGGAATGCCATTTCTGTAGACTCAAAGTGTTCAAAAGATCAAGATTTTAGGGATCATCTACCCATTTGTCCCCTTGCAGTGTGTCAGAAACAGATTTTCCTAACCAAGGCCTACTGTATGGCATATGAAATATGTCCTGCTTGAGTTTTTTATGTCATTGATATTAAGCCTCAATCTTAGCCCTCTTCTTTCTTTGTCTACCTACTACAGGAGATAAAATCTTTATAGGCAACCAGAAAGTCCTTCTGGATTCAATTGTTTGCTCCTCTGTCACATTCCCTTCTGTTCCATGTGCCTTTGAGAAGAATTCTGCTATTGTTGAACAGAATGTTCTAGATATATCTGTTATGCCCATTTGGTCTACGATTCTGTTCCAATCTGCTGGTTGCTTATTGACTTTCCGTCTGGATGATCTAGCTATTGTTGAGAGTGGGGTATTAGATTCATATTCTTCATTTTTCCTTTTAGCTATGTTTGTTTTGATTCATATATTGTGATTTTGATTCATATATAAGTGTTGCAATGTTGAGTTCATAAATATTTACAACTGTTATATCTTCTTGATGAATTGATCCTCTTATCGTTATGCCCTTCTTTGTCTTTTTTTTAAAGCCATTTTAGTTTAAAATCTCCTTTGTCTAAGTATAGGTACTCATGCTTTTTTTTTTTTAATTTTATTTTATTTTTAAACTTTACATAACTGTATTAGTTTTGCCAAATATCAAAATGAATCCGCCACAGGTATACATGTGTTCCCCATCCTGAACCCTTTTGATTACCATTTGTTTAACATATTTTTCCCTTCCCTTAACTCTCAGTCTTTGTGTGTATTTAAGGCTAAAGTGAATTTCTTATAGGCAGCAGATTGTTGGATTCTACTTTTTTTTTATTCATCCAGGCGTTCTGCATCTTCTATTAAGAAAATTTAATTTATTTACATTTAAAGTAACTATTAATAGACCAGGACTATTGATTGCCATGATCTTCGTTCTTGGGAAATAGATGGGGAAACAGTGGAAACAGTGTCAGACTTTATTTTTCTGGGCTCCAAAATCACTACAGATGGTGACTGCAGCCATGAAATTAAAAGATGCTTACTCCTTGGAAGGAAAGTTATGACCAACCTAGACAGCGTATTCAAAAGCAGAGACATTACTTTGCCAACAAAGACATTACTTTGCCAACAACTTTGGCCAACAAAGCCAACAAGTCAAGGCTATGGTTTTTCCTGTGGTCATGTATGGATGTGAGAGTTGGACTGTGAAGAAAGCTAAGCACCGAAGAATTGATGCTTTTGAACTGTGGTGTTGGAGAAGACTCTTGAGAGTCCCTTGGACTGCAAGGAGATCCAACCAGTCCATTCTGAAGGAGATCATCCCTGGGATTTCTTTGGAAGGAATGATGCTAAAGCTGAAACTCCAGTACTTCGGCCACCTCATGTGAAGAGTTGACTCATTGGAAAAGACTCTGATGCTGGGAGGGATTGGGGGCAGGAGGAGAAGGGGACAACAGAGGATGAGATGGCTGGATGGCATCGCTGACTCAAAGGACGTGAGTCTCAGTGAACTGGGAGTTGGTGATGGACGGGGAGGCCTGGCGTGCTGCGATTCATGGGGTCGCAAAGAGTCGGACACGACTGAGTGACTGATCTGATCTGATCTGATTGATTGCCATTTTCTTAAATGTTTTCTGGTTGTTTTGCACATCCATTTTTTCTTATCCTGATCTTTTTTTTAATTTTGCTATTTGGTGATATCGGTATGTTTTGACTTCTTTTTTATGTTCTTTTGTGTAATTACCACAGGCATTTTCCTTGTGGTTACTATGAGGTTTACTTAAAACATCTTAAACTTATAATGTTGTTTTTTAGTTGCTAAGTTGACTCTGACTCTTTGCTACCCCATGGACTTTAGCCTACAAGGCTCCTCTGTCCATGGGATTTCTCAGGGAAGAATACTGGAGTGGGTTGTCATTTCCTACTTGAGGGGACCGTCCCAACCCATGGATTGAACCCTTATCTTCTGCATTGGCAGATGGATTCGTTACTGCTGAGCCACCAAGGAAGCCCTTTAATACCCTATTTAAACTGATAACAACTTAACTTCAGTAATATTTGTAAATTTCACATTTTTGTTTCTCCTTCCCCTCACATTTTTGGTTATTGCTGTTACAGGTTACTTTTTTCTCATATTGTGTAATTAATAACATATTGCTGTAGTTATAGTTTTTAGACTATGCTTTATTTTTTATTTTTTTCTATGCTTTATTTTTATCTTTTAAATTCTAGTTATAAATAAAATATGACCACTATTGCCATATATCAGAATCTAACTATAGCTATATGTTTACCATTGTTAGTGAGATTTATACCTTTTGCTTTTATGTTGTTAATTAGCATCCTTTTACTTATACTCAAAGGACTCTGTTTAGCATTTCCTATAAGGCAGATCTGGTGGTGATGAAATCCCTCGGCGTTTGGTGCATTCCTATTACAGGAAACATACCAATTTAAAATCTTTAAAATTATATTTATTTAAATTTTTGTTTATGAAAACTGAGTTCTCTTTGAGAAGTCTCTGATTTTCAAGAAATATAAACAGACACCTGTGAATCATCCATTGCTATTACATAAAATTCTTACCAGTTCTTTTCTATTAAGAAGGGTGAATTATTTGTTCCACTGAGAATGTTTCTTATCCAAGATATGGAAGGATAGTAGTGCCTTCTGTGAGTACAGTAGTTGGAGATTAAGAAACTTGAATTTAGCAGAGGTCAGTTTCCAGACTACAGGTTATCAGGTTTGTTTTGGAGAAAGAAAGAAAAGTCTCAGTTGCTGAGAAAAAGTAGATGAAGATCAAATATTTAATTCATTAAGTGAAGGCATCATAATATGGGGACAGGAAGCTGAATCTTTTGAGGAGGCTGTTGGCAGTCAGAGGCACTTAGAGATTCTGGAAGAAGATGATAAGAATATAGAGGGTGGATATCCTGGTAAATAAAGTAAATAATTTCAAGCAGCTTAGAGGAAAAGGGTAGTTTTCTGACCTCATAATATGAGGAACACTGTGTACTGCTAAAACATGCTGCACACTTCACAAATAAGGATATGGAGGGAAATGCATCCTTTTTATGGTTCAGATGTTGATGGGAAAAAGTTTATAAATTCTTGATAGAAATATGGATTTAGGTGAAAATGACAGAAAACTTACACAATAGGCTTAAGCAAAAATAAATGTATTGGGTCATCAAATTAGAAGTTTAATACAAGGCTTATTTCAAAGACTGAAATTACATCTTGATTAAAATAACTTCCCTCCATATTGCTTTTCTACATTCTGTTTTGGCATTCTTATAAAGTTCACTCCCCTTTTATGTTGATCTCTGCAGCTAATGGTTTTCATCCTGTTAGTTTCAAGCTAGCAAAATAAATGCTCTGTTTCTTGGTGTTTCTAATCAAGGTTCATAACATAACTCTCATTGATTGAGGTTATCTGGATTTGGGTCAACTGTCTATGCTTCAATCAACCAGATGTGATGTTTTGATAGGCCATTTATGAATCACAGGCCAGGCCCTGGAACTGAGGATGTGGCAAACCTCTATATGTCAACAACATGACTTACAAGTGGCAGGCAGGTGTGTTTTTAAAAAAAAAACTGGAGAAATGATGAGTGCCAGGCAGACAAGAACAAGTGTTCAATATATACTTTAATTGTTTTTTTTTTTACTTTACTTGCCAAGAACTTTGCCAGAATTTAAGATTGGTACGTCCTGCTTTTCTCCCACCCAACCGTTTGCCTCAAAACCACATGCAGAGGCTTCCTGCTTGGCTCATGCCTCATTTACCCTGTTCTCCTGGCAAATACACAGCTCTTTGCAAACACATCATTAGTTTTGATGTTTGCCTCGGAGCTCTAATGTATTTGAAGGGTTTCTTTAAGGTTCACCAGCATTTCCCCTGAGCATTCTCTGTGGGCTTTTTCCATTTCCCCATAGGCTCATCACTCTTGGGACACTGCTGGCTACCTCAATATTTATTAACACTGTTTGACATGTTCTTCAATATTTGTTAACACATTGTGTGCATTTAAGCAATGAGAGACCTATCGAAGTCATCAGAATCTTGCCAATGTTTTGTGTCATGCACTAGAGAGTCTTTATAATAAACAAAGTAATAGACAGTGACTTTCAGATTGCCAAATTTATCATGGAACTAATAGGAAAGAAGTGATGAGTGATGCTGGATTTACTGAAGCAAGAGAAAAGGAGTTGTTGAATATGTATAGGAGAGTCTCAATTTTCATCTAAGTGGCAGAATGTCCAGTCTTGGAAACTGGTGTATTCAGAAACTCCTATCATCCTTCAGCACCTTAGGTAAAAAGAGTCCTCGGAATCTACCCTGCCACCCACTAGCTATGCAGGGGATACTCTCAAATCCCCTTGACTGCAACGTGTACTTCTGCATTAACTCATGGTGTCAGAACTGTGCAGTTCTGTTTCAAATGTGCTATTAGAGATTGAAGGTGGTGTAATTGAGTCAACAATGATGGTGCCAGTTGTTGTGGGACTCAGTTAAGTTTATACTATGCTCTAGCCTAAGGCTGTAGATCAAATCCTCACCAGTCATTTTTAATGTAGGGTGATTGTTCTATGAAGGAAAATGGGGGAAGAGAGCATATTTGACTCATGACAAAAGGATTTGCCCTGTAGGCTGAAAATGAATGGCTTATTAACAGAGTCAGGAGCATAGTTTCAAATATAAAGCACATCTGTTAATACCATCCAGGGCAGGAATGGTACATGAGTGGATAGTCAGCCTTGTACAAGCCATAGACAGTTGACTGGGATTCATCACATCATAACTACAGCAAGAAGATAGATTCCTAAGAGACTTTAACATCTAATCTTGTGGATTTTTTTCCTTCCTGTCTTCCTGCAAGATTTTCCTTACATACCATATTGAGTAGAATATATCATCTCTATGCAAATACTTCTAGAAAAAGTGATAATTCTATATTAATGAACTTTTAATGATGTGACTATGTTTTAGTCTCTAACTTTTTATGTCTAAATTCAGCATAATTAGAAAAGGTAAAACTTCTGTTGTAAAGACTGAATATGACCTCTTTGGGAGAATTATGCTCATTCTCCTGACCGTCACAAGCCAAATGAGTTGCTAAGTTCACATTTCTTCTTTTAGAACTCCCTTCTGGGTTGTGAAAAGGTCTGTACTGGCTAGGAGACTGAAACTACTGAGCAGGCTAGGAACCAGGCACACAACAAAATGCTAGAATATAGTAGATACTCAAAATCTGTGAAGAGAATAGGAAAAAAATCTGTTATCACAGTGTTTATGTTCTTGGAATAAGGTGATAAAAATGAACTATAAATAAGTAAATATATATAATATGTTAGTGGAAAAAATCTCTGAAGAAAAATCAAGTAGAGAATAATGGCAGGAAATAGAGATTGGGGTCAGATGCAAAAGGACAGTCAGAAAAGGCTATTTGAACAAAGAACTGAATGAGGTGAAGTTGAGAGTCATGCTTGCTTGGAGGGGGAATAAGAGGAAATACAAGAGATACTAGGTAGGGTCATTCTGTTTGTATCTTTATGTATGTGGAAGGTTATTTATATTTCTTGACCTTGGAAAAGTGGCCCTCTATAAGGGATGCCCTATTTGTCCCAGCAGTACACTCCCCCCTCATCAGCATAGACCAAGGACCAGATGTCCCCAGAATAGGTTCTGAATTGTTTGGAGCCTCACTTCTGCAAGCTCTCAGCTTATATTTTTCTTGCTTCTGGTACCTGCCTCTTGGTATTTGAGGGTAGTTTAGAGATTTGTGTAGGATTCCTGGTGGGAGAGGCCTGTCCCTGCCCACTGGTGGGTGGGGCTAGGTCTTGGCCCCTGGTGGGCAGGGCCACATCAAGCGTTGTGTCTAGAGGTGGCTGTGGGTTCAGAAACTCTTTTGGCAGCCTGCCTGCTAAGATGGACATGAGTTCCCACTCTGTTCCTTATTGCCCAGAAGTGTTCCTACACTGGAACTTAACTCATAGGCTATTGGGTGGGTCCAGGTCTTGGTACCAAAAGGACAGCCTCCAAGAGAGCTGACACCAATGAATACTCCCCAATACTTCTGCCACCAGTGTCCTTGTCCCCACAGTGAGCTACAGCCATCTGCTCACCTCTCCAGGAGGTCCTCCAGGGTCTGGATATAGGTCTGGCCCTATGAAATTACTGCTTTTGCCTTCATCCCAATATGCATGGGACCTTTTGTGCACCCTCCAAGAGTTGAGTCTATTTCTCCCATCTTGTGGGTCTCCTGCACTCAAGCCCTGCTGACCTTCAAAGCTGAATGCTCTGGGAGCTCTTCCTGTCAATGCCAGACCTCCAGACTGGGCATCCTGACATGGGACTCAGAACTCTCACTTCTATGGGAGAACTTCTGCTTTATAATTGTTCTCCAATTTGTGGATCACCTATGCGGGGGTTATGGGATGTGATTATATTGTGAGTGCACTCCTCCTACCATCTTGGTGGGTTTCTTCTATACATCTTTGGATGTAGAATATCTTCTTTTAGTAGGCTCCAGTTTTTGTTGTTGTTTTTTATTTTAATCAATATTTGTTCTGCAGTTAGTTCTGATTTTGGTGTGCCTGCAAAAGGAGGTAAGCTTAAGGTCCTTTTACTCTGATATTTTAAGCCTTTCCCTACTATATGCTTTTTTGCAAAATTGTTAGTAGATTCCTGAGCATTTTATTCACTTCTAATGATTTCCAGATCTAAAGAACCATTTGTGAAATTTGTGTTTCCCATAAAAAAAATTCCTTAAGACCATAATTTATGTGTGGAATATGATACTGTTGTCCTTGCCAGCTTACTAGGTGCTTGCTGTGTGCCTTATGCTTTACCAAATGCTTTATATATATTATCTTGTTTAATCAGTTTAATTTTAAATTATTTTGATATGAGATACTATTTGTATCTCAATTTTTAGAGATGAGATAACTCAAAAAGAGCTTGCCCACAACCAATTAGGAAGTGCTAGACCTAAGTCTCAAATTCAAGTTTGTCTATTTCAAAGCCTATGATTTATATCTTTGTGCTACATTTGCTCCTATAAGGGCATCAAAGGAGTAATAAAATACTGGCAGTTTTGGTGCCTTTTACAAAATCATTAACCTTTCAGGGAGAATGGATTTTCCTTTTCAGATATCCATTCTCTATCCGTAACCTCATTATAAGCCCCATCCAATGAAAATAGACTCAAAGAACTGTCAGTGTTAAGGCTCTCGCTTCCATGGTTTCACTTAAAATGTTTTCCTTGAACATTGTCAATCTTTACTTTTTAAAGAAGCTATTGGATCTCTCCTCTATTTCTGTGCTGAAAAATAGTCTATTTTTGTTAAATTTAAACCTCAGGTTTTTCAGGGCATCAAAAATTTCAAGGACTCATTAAAATATTATAATAAAAAATATAGTTTTCTTGGCATCCTGGACTCCTGTTTACTCCTTTTCTCCTTCTCAAACCCCTGGTTTTTGCTGACATGCAGGTTTCAGAAGGAATGGAGAGAGTTTTCATGTGCTCTGCATCTAGCATATGTTTATACATTGTGCTTCCAAACTTATCCCTATGACCTTGGGTTATACATTCTGAAATAAATAATAAAATAGTCAAATGCCTCTCAGCTTAAAGAAGGAAATTAAGTTCTGAAAGGATGTGTTTATGTTGGCAGTCATGCTACCTTACATGTACTGTTAGGAAATTGGCAAGAGAAAAACACTCAGTGTAGCAAATGGACAGTGATATGCACCTATTGGGTTTCCTAGGTAGTGCAGTGGTAAGGAATCTGCTTGCAATGCAGGAGCATGGGAGATGCAAGTATAGTCCCTGGGTTGGGAAGATCCCCTGGAGGAGTAAGTGGCAACGCACTCCGGTATTCTTGCCTGGACAATCCCATGGAGAGAGGAGCCTGGTGGTGTACAGTTCACGGGGCTGCAAAGAGTCAGACATGGCTGAGAGACTGAGCACACACACACACATGCATGCACAATGCAGCTGTTAGGTGCTTTCTGTATGCCACTTCTGGCTTTATAAATCTTAGAATGATAGGGAAAACAGACAATAGATATGGACTCTATCCTTAGGAATGTTATATATATATATACATATAGTTGCATACCTACTCTAGATAAGCCCTTGTAAACATCACTTTCATTACTGCTCCAACTGAAAAGACTACACAATAAATACAAAATATTTATGATCCGTAAGTGTCCACTTACTGTAAGCACTGTGCATTGCATGAACAAGCTGAGTGCAGTTGAGGCAGTGCATGGATTTATTCTCTGGTTGAGAAACAAAGGAACAAACTCATATAAAATGTCAGTAACTTAATGTGGTCTATTATTAAGCAAAGAGTTGTGTGATGCAGATTGTTTCATGAGGCTACACGGATGCAAAGGCCAGTTAGAGGACTCCCAGTAGGGTAAAGGCCAGTTTCCAGGCAAAACAGCAGCATGAAAAAAAAAAAAAAAAAAACACTAATGTAGGGAAAGCAGCCAACCACATGGTAACGTATCCAATTTAGAGTTATGTAGTACATGCTAATGTTAGAAGGATGCAGTTGGAACTAGGTCAGTTATCCTGGAAAAAATCTAGAGTCCTGTTTCGAAATTGAAATGTACTTTTCTTATATGGAATCATAGATTGAAAGGATCATTCAGGGCTGAAGCTTTTGGGGATTATCTTGAAGCTACCAGAAGGGCAAAGATCATGATTATGGTTTTGAATACCTGTTTCCAGGAATATCCTTTAGATTTCCTTTTATTTATTTTTAATTTTCAAGATGTGTAACTTAGATCTTATTTTGTCACTAGTAACAAAGCAAATGATGGCTAACAAAGCACAAAAGAATGGAAGAAAAAAGAACTGATTAAAGGGCAGGGACTCTGCTGCAGAGTTGGGGGTATTATTAACAAGGACCTAATTTTTTCACATTTACAAAGGAAAAACTCATTTTACCTTAATAACCCACTCTGTGCATATTTTGATTTATCTTCATTAATGAGACTCTGTAAAATTCTAGCATTGCTAAGCAAACTTTGTGATCTCTAGGTGAAAGATAATACAGGAGAAGGTGAATATTTATTATTTAGCACCCGAGACCAGTATTGGTTCACTTTATTTATTTAAAGATATTAAATTTTGGCAGATATTGGAAAGAAATGCATTTTTCAATAACCAAACATCCTTTATTTAACTTACACTAGCTGCAATATAATTTATTTTATTAGTCAATTCACAAACTGCTGCTTTCAAAATAGACAGTCTCCCTTATCTGCATCCCTTCACCCTCTCTGTCCTTTAGTTAGTTAGTCTGCATTTCTTTTTCTTCCCTTTTGTCTTGCTCCTATGAGATGCACACATAGACAGGGAGAGAGAAGAAATAAAAACTGGGCCAATGATTTATAGGTAAACTGTGAATTATTTTATGAAGGGAATATCTTGATGTTTGTGCTGCTGTGTATCCACTAAATGGCACAGTTCCCATTCTTCATTCCACTCATAAAACAAAAGCAAACCATGATTTGCTTGGCATCGCATATTAAATGAAAGTAAACTTTGCTGAAAAGCTCTGATTTCTAACAGTCATATCTTACTCTAATAAAGGTTGATGTAATCAGTGGAAGGGAGCTAAATTTGAGTTTATAATGAGAATGATCCTTTATCATTCCTGACAGATTCTGTGCTGTGAATAGGAGGTAATGAAATAAGAGCCTTAGGACTTATAAAAGCATAAATAAGCTTCCCAGTAACAACTTTATTGTAATTTTGCTGGGATTAACCCAGAACGCCCAGGTAGGTTTCTTGTCCCAGAACTTTTATGGAAATTACTCAGGTGGGGAGGAGATTAAAAGAACAATAATCATGTCCTTTTCAGGGGACAAGTCTTCCCTCAAGTATTCAAAGGTTCAGTTCAGTTCAGTTGCTCAGTCGTGTCCGACTGTTTGCAACCCCATGAATTGCAGCACGCCAGGCCTCCCTGTCCATCAGCATCTCCCGGAGTTGACTCAAACTCACGTCCATTGAGTCAATGATGCCATCCAGCCATCTCATCCTCTGTCATCCCCTTCTCCTCCTGCCCCCAATCCCTCCCAGCATCAGAGTCTTTTCCAATGAGTCAACTCTTCGCATGAGGTGGCCAAAGTACTGGAGTTTCAGCTTCAGCATCATTCCTTCCAAAGAACACCTAGGACTTATCTCCTTTAGAATGGACTGGTTGGATCTCTTTGAGTCCAAGGGACTCTCAAGAGTCTTCTCCAACACCACAGTTCAAAAGCATCAATTCTTCAGCACTCAGCTGTCTTCACAGTCCAACTCTCACATCCATTACCTCAAGATAAAAGGTTGGTCAGTAGGGTCTATTGGGCAAATGTTTAAGAAAGGGCAAATTTAGCCACACATTAAATAAAAACATCAGCTGGAATTCTCTGAATTAGTCTTTGTCTTATCCCCAGTTGCACAAATGAGATCTGCCATTTTGAGAGAGGGAACTTATATTTCTGATATCAGAATATGATTGCAAGCCTTATAAATCTGAATATATCAGAATATGATTGCTTCTTGGCAGGAAATTGATGATAAACCTAGACAGTGTGTTGAAAACCAGCGACATTATTCTGCTGACAAAGGTCTTTCCAGGCTATGGTCTTCCCAGTTGTCACATACAGTTGTGAGAGCTGGACTGTAAGGAAGGCAGAACTCCAAAGAATTGATGCCTTCAAACTGTGGTGATAGAGAAGACTCCTGAAAGTCCCTTGGACAGTAAGGAAATCAAACCAGTCAATCTTAAGGGAGATCAACCATGAATATTCTCTAGAAGGTCCGATGCTGAAGCTGAAGCTCCACTGTTTTGGTCATCTGTTGTTAACAGATGACTCATTGGATGCTGGGAAAGATCGAGGGTAGAAGGAAAAGAGGGCATCACCAATGCAATGAACATGAACTTGGGCAAACTCTGGGAGATGGTGAGGGACAAGGAGGCCTGGCATGCTGCAGTCCACGGGGTCGCAAAGAGTCGCACACGACTGGGCCACTGAACAGCAACAACAACATGATAGGGGAAGGACTTAGAAGATGTTCAAAGGGATCATAGTCATTTTAAAGTTCTTTTTCTGTCCATCTGGGATTTCCCTGGTGGCTCAGATGGTAAAGCGTCTACCTACAATGCAGGAGACCTGGGTTTACTCTCTGGGTCGAAAAGATCTCCTGGAGAAGAAAATGGCAAGCCACTCCAGTATTCTTGCCTAGAAAATCCCATGGACAGAGGAGCCTGGTAGGCTTCAGTCCATGGGGTTGCAAAGAGTCAAACATGACTGAGCAACTTCACTTTACTTTTTACTTACCTCATCTCTCTTTTTCAAATCAACTCCCTCTCAGCTGTGATTAAGAGTAATGGCATCAGGCTGACTTTCCACAAAAGGAATGTCAAATGGGTTACCTCTTATGTGATCTAATCCCATTATCATTTGTATTGGAAAGGATTCTAAGATCTGACCTGAGCTCAGAAAGGGTGCTAGGACTAAATAGTGATGACCACTGTGGACATGAGGTAGGAGAGAGAAACATTGGCCCTTATCATTCTTTAGGAAATCCACTCAGACACCTTTGCAAATCCTCAGTCTTTGTTAACAGTCCCTAACATGTACCTAATCATTGCTATGTATCAGACACCATTCTAAGTTCTTTATATATATATATATATATTCTCTTTTGTCATCTTCAGAACAGCATTGTGAAGTAGGTATTAGTGCTTTATAAATAGAAAAGGAGACCTAGGGAAGTGAAATAACTAATCTTGGTTACAAAACATGATTAATGATTTTGCTGTTAAGTAATAGCACTAACTGAGATAAATATGCAGGATGGCTGGGTAGGGGTGGTCACCAACTCATATAATTGCTCTTTCATATCAGTCTCAGTACCAACTCATTCAGATTCTGTATAGGCAATCTACATGCACTGTCTCATTTCTTCTCCGTGATGATTCTATTGGGTAACTGAATATTCCAAAACAGTGCCTGGCATCATCAAAGGCGCATAGTTATAACAAAAAGTATGCACACAGTAAGAATTAATTGTATTCCCAGTTGTCTTTCTAAATCTTTTAGAAGTTGTCTCTTCTAAAGCTTTCATTTAACAGATTATCTTTTTGAGAACTAAAGAACAAGCAGGCAACACACTGGAGGCCCATTTATATTTCCTGTAATGGAATCTTTCAATAAGATCATACTCAGGCACCAGTATAGAGGAGATTGGACAGTAGTGGAATGCTGTATTTATGTCTTAGTATAAGATAATATCAAATACAGGTTCAATGCAGGTAAACATTTTACAAATTGTTGTTCTGTTGTTAAGTCGTGTCTGACTCTTTGCTACCCCATGGAAGCACACCAGGCTTCCCTGTCCTTCACTGTATCCTGGAGTTTTCTCAGACTCATGCCTGTTGAGTCGGTGATACTATTTACCATATCACCCTCTGCCACTCTCTTCTTCTTTTGCCTTCAATCTCTCTCAGCATCAGGGCTTTTCCAGTGAATCGGCTCTTCACATCAGGTGGCGAAAATATTGGAGCTTCAGCTTCAACATCAGTCCTCCCAGTGAATATTCAGGACTGATTTCCTTTAGGCTTTACTGGTTTGATCTTGTGGTCCAAGGGACTCTCAAGAGCCTTCTCCAGCACCACAATTTAAAGCCATCAATTCTGTGGCCTTCAGCCTTCTTTGTGGACCAACTCTCACATCCATACATGACTATTGGAAAAATATTTTACAGATACCACTGGCTTTTATATTTCATTATATACTTCATTTATTTTTGCCAATTTTATATGGTTTAAGAGCCAAAACTAGTAATGAAAATTAAAACATTAGCAGAGAGGAGCAGGAAGATCTTCTATCAGCTATGTCTCCACTCTCTCACTCAATTGTCTTTTGCGAAAATTAGCTTAGGTTGATTTATTCTCATTGAACTTTAAAGTGCCATTTCTGTTTTTAATGAGTGAAGTCAAATCATGCTATGCTTTATGCTCAGTCCTTTTCCCAGAAGACTCACTTCCATATGGTCAGTAATTCATTCAAGTAGGCAATGGACCACATAAAAAATCCTACAAATTCAAACATTATCATTATTAACAGAGTAATGGCTGACTGTCCCACTGTTTTCCCAGACATACACTTTTGGACTGACAGAAACTACACTCACTAGTTTCTGTAATTGATCTGCTGTTTAATCTGAGAGGCAGTGAGTGTCCTGGGGAAAAGGCTCAATTGGCAGTCATTCCCATACTGAGTTTCTAGAAAGAAAATGTTGTATAACCAAAGCATGGCAGAAAAGAGTATAAGGCTGATGTACCAAGCGGAAAGCATCAAAAATACCTAGTTATAACTGAAGCTGTAAACAAAGGAAACAAGCATGAGCAGGCACCATGCTCTAGTGAAGGAAGCAAGGATTTTGGGTTTCCATAGACTCAGGTCCAGTGACCACTTCTAGCAAGACAGGTGTCTGGACGTATTTCACAATATTGCTGAAACTGCTTGTTTATCTGTGAAACTGACACCTGCCTACCCAAGGTTATAGTGATCAGTACATGTGTACAAAGAAATGAGATACATAATTACTTATACAAACAAGTGAGATTTATAAAATTTATGCTTGACTAGTTCAGTATGTACTAGTCCTTTCCTAGCATCGCCCCATTCCTCAAAACAAAATAAGGAATTTATTTTTTCTATAAATTTTTATCATTTCAGGGAAAATCTCTTTGCTTATTAAAACAAAGACAAAAAAAAAAAAAAAAGGCAAAAAAAAAAAAAAAAAACAAAGAAACAAAACTTCCTGCCCATGAAGGAGGTATGACAATTCTTTGGTGATGTAGGTTGATGTCCATCTTAGGGTATAGTAGAAGGGTTGTCATATTTCTTACTTTTCCAAGGTGACAGTCAATTTATTTTGTCCCCTCTAATGTTTGCTGTTAATTTTTCCTTGATTATTGAAAATAAATATCTATTTAGAAAATATTTCACCACACATACATCTTTCTCCTTTTTGCTCAAATGATTTAAGTGGATTAAATTTCAGTTACTCGTTCTGGGGTTAGGCATATGCCAAAGATTGTACCATGAACATGAACTCCTTATTGCAAAATTCAGACTTAAATTGAAGAAAGTAGGAAAAACCATTAGACCGTTCAGGTATGACCTATTTCAAATCCCTTATATTTACAGTGGAAGTGACAGATAGATTCAAGATTTAGGTCTGAGAAAGAGAGTGCCTGAAGAAATATGGACAGAGGTTTGTGATACTGTGCAAGAGGTAGTGATCAAGACCATCCCTGAGAAAAAGAAATGCAAAAAGGCAAAATCTTTGTCTGAGGAAGCCTTACATTCGTAAGCTGAGAAAAGAAGAGATGCAAAAGGCAAAGAAGACAAGGAAAGATATACCCATTTGATAGCAGAGTTCCAAAGAATGGCAAGGAGATACAAGAAAGCCTTCCTAAGTGATCACTGCAAATAAATAGAGGAAAATGATAGAATGGGAAAGACTAGAGATCTCTTCAAGAAAATTAGAGATACCCAGGGAACGTTTCATGCAAAGATGGACACAATAAAGGACAGAAATAGTATGGACCTAACAGAAGCAGAAGATATTAAGAAGATGTGGCAAGAATACACAGAAGAACTGTTCAAAAAAGACTGTCATGACCCAGATAACCACAATGGGGTGATCACTCACCTAGTGCCAGACATCATGGGATGCAAAGTCAAGTGGGCCTTAGGAAGCATCACTAGAAACAAAGCTAGTGGAGGTGATGGAATTCCAGTTGAGCTATTTCAAATCCTAAAAGATGATGCTGTGAAAGTGCTGAACTCAATATGCCAGCAAATTTGGAAAACTCCATAGTGGCCACAGGACTGGAAAAGGTCAGTTTTCACTGCAGTCCCAAAGAAAGGCAATGCCAAAGAATGTTCAAACTACAGCACAATTGCACTCATCTCACACTGTAGCAAAGAAATACTCAAAATTCTCTAAGCCAGGATTCAGCAGTACATGAATCATGAACTTCCAGATGTTCAAGCTGAATTTATAAAAGGCAGAAGAACCAGAGATCAAATTGCCAAAATCTGTTAGATCATCAAAAAAGCAAGAGAGTTCCAGAAAACATCTACTTCTGCTTTATTGACTATGCTAAAGCCCTTGACTCTGTGGATCACAACAAAAAGTGGAAAATTCTTCAAGAGATAAGAATAACAGACCACCTTACCTGCCTCCTGAGAAATCTGTATATAGGTCAAGAAGCAATAGTTAGAACTGGACATAGAACAATAGACTGGTTCCAAATTGTGAAAGGAGTATGTCAAGGCTGTATCTTGTTACCCTGCTTATTTAAATTATATGCAGAGTACATCATGTGAAATGCCAGGCTGTATGAAGCACAAGCTGGAATCAAGATTCCCTGGAGAAATACCTGTAACCTCAGATATGCAGATGACACCACCCTTATGGCAGAAAGAGAGGAAGAACTAAAGAGCCTCTTGATGAAAGTGGAAGAGAAGAGTGAAAAAGTTGGCTTAAAGTTCAACATTCAGAAAACTAAGATCATAGCATCCAGTCCCATCACTTCATGGCAAGTAAATAGACAGCATACTAAAAAGCAGAGACACTACTTTGCCAACAAAGGTCCGTCTAGTCAAGGCTATGGTTTTTCCAGTGGTCATGTATGGATGTGAGACTTGGACTGTAAAAAAAGTTGAGCACTGAAGAATTGATGCTTTTGAACTGTGGTGTTGGAGAAGACTCTTGAGAGTCCCTTAGACTACAAGGAGATCCAGTCAATCTTAAAGGAAATCATTCCTAAATATTCATTGGAAGGACTCATGCTGAAGCTGAAACTCCAATCCTTTGGCCACCTGATATGAAGAACTGACTCACTGTAAAAGACCCTGATGCTGGGAAAGATTGAAGGCGGGAAGAGAAGGGAATGACAGATGACGAGATGGCTGGATGGCATCACTGACTCGATGTACATGAGTTTGAGCAAGCTCTGGGAGTTGGTGATGGATAGGGAAGCTTGGCGTGCTGCAGTCCATGGGGTCGCAAAGAGTTGGACATGACTTAGCGACTGAACTGACTAACCTTGCTTTTAGGAGCATGCCTGTTCAGTCGCTCAATCCTGTCTGACTTTTTGCAACCCCATGGATTGTAGCCCACCATGCTCCTCTGCCCATAGAATTTTCTAGGCTAGAATACTGGAATGGGTTGCTATTTCCTCCTCCAGGGGACCTTCCTGACCCAGGGATTGAACCCATGTCTCCTACGTCTCCTGCATTTACAGCAAGTTTCTTTACCACTGAGCCATCTGGGGGTCCCAAGCTTGACCAATGACAAATTTCAAGAATATCTTATTTTAGATATTGTTGTATTATTGTTGTCTTTTCTTGAGAGACCACAAGGAAGAAATTATTTTTTCTTCAGAGATGGTAAGCCAGGGGCCATCCTATGATAGTATTTTCTCCAATAAGGTATACAACACAGAAACTGGTATCACACACGGACACACACACACACACACACACACACACACACACACACACGGGATGCTATAGAGACATAAAATAGGAGTATCTAGCCAACCCAGATTCAGGATACAGCAGAAACTTTCCAGGAGTGAAGGTCTGAGTTAGCTAGAAAAAATAATGCAGATAGAGAACACCATAAAGAGGAAAGAGCATGTGCACAAATCAACTGCAAATAAGTAATTCAGATAATAGGAATTCTATCTTGCAAGGAAGGAGAGCTAATCTTTGAATAATATGATAATTTAAGGAAATAGGATGGAATACAATTAAAAGAGGGATGATGTTGAGTAGAATCTACTACCGGAGAGATAGATCCATAGTCTTAGTGAGTAAAGAAAGACATATATTCTTGGTTATATAGTTTTTGTTTAGACTGTCCTCTTGTATGGTGTAAAATGTCCTCCAACACTTCTATAACCTTTCCCTTGTTAAAGCCCTTTGAGTTGACATCTTATGGGCGTCCCTTGTGGCTCAGCTGGTAAAAAATCTGCCTGCAATGCGGGAGACATGGGTTCAATCCCTGGGTTGAGAAGATCCCCTGGAGAAGGGAAAGGGTATCCACTCCAGTATTCTGGCCTGGAGAATTCCATGTACTATATAATCCATGGGGTTGCAAAGAGTCAGACACAACTGAGGGACTTTCACTTTCACAGAGTTATAGGTAGGTAATTTATTTCTACCTGAGCCTAACTTACTATTATGATTTGTGTGTTTCATAAATATGGTTTTTAAATTTTATTGCTTTATACACAAAATGCACTGCAAAACTGATGCTTTTGAATTGTGGTGTTGGAGAAGACTCTTGAGAGTCCCTTGGACTGCAAGGAGATGAAACCAGTCAGTCCTAAAAGAAATCAATCCTGAATATTCTTTGGGAGGACTGATGATGAAGCTGAAGCTCCAATACATTGGCCACCTGATGCAAAGAGTCTGTTCATTAGAAAAGACCCTGATGCTGGGGAAGATTGAAGACAGGAGTAGAAGGGGAGACAGAGATCAAGATGGTTGGATGGTATCACCGACTTGATGGAGATGAGTTTGAGCAGGCTTCGAGAAATGGTGAAGGACACAGAAGCCTGGCATGCCAGTCTATGGGGTCGCATGTTGACAGAGGCAACTGAATGATTGAGCAACAATACACAAAAATGCCTTTAAGTGAAGAAGCTTCCTTTAAGGAGAGGAACTCTATGTGTTTGAGAAGATGGCCTCTTCAGGGCCAGCCTTACCTGGGGCCCTTGGATTGTATGAGTTCAGTTGATGTATATCCTGGCCACAAAGCATTTCTTCATTTGCCATAGTTTCTCAACAAATATTTATTCACTTTTTATTTTATTCTGTTTCATACTAAACACAGATACAGTTTCAAACAAAGATAACCTTTACATAACCTCCAAATTGATAGCTTTTCTCTTCTATATCATTTTAAAATTTGTTACAATTATTATTAATAATGCTGTAGTAAAATGAACAGGGGTTTCAGAAACAAACAGTCCTAAGTTCAAATTAGAGCTGTAAGATTGACCTCATGCAAAGAGCTGACTCATTGGAAAAGACCCTGATGCTGGGAGGGATTGGGAGCAGGAGGAAAAGGGGACAACAGATGTCTGGATGGTGTCACTGACTTGGACATGAGTTTGAGTGAACTCTGGGAGTTGTTGATTGACAGGGAGACCTGGTGTGCCGCAATTCATGGGGTCGCAAAGAGTCAGACACGACTGAGCGACTGAACTGAACTGAACTGAAGATCGATATATCCGTGAACTTTCAGTATGTATTTAACCTCTTCAAATAGCAGTTACCTTATTTTAAAAATGGGAAAAAATAATACTGACATTAAGGTAGATGTTAAACCAAATGCACATACTACCATGTCCCTTACACAGAAGTGAGGTACAGATATTGGCTTTACCTTCCTCCTACCAACCTGAATATTTCTGGACAACAACAGCCTTTTCTGATTTGATCTAAATATCTTTCAAAATTCCTGGTTGAGTCCTAAACAAATAGTAAGGATTCAGAAAAAGTGAAGGGATGAATAGCAAGGACTATATTCCTAGAGGGAGTAACTTAGTTATTGAAATTTTCAAATAAATGGAAGAGCTGAAAGCACAGGAGGTGAATAATGAGGTAGTATTGTGTATGTGGTGTGTGTGTGTGTGTGAGAGAGAGAGAGAGAGAGATGGATGATGAAACTTAGTGTCAAATGAAACCAGCTATCACTATTTTGCTAAAGACCTATTCTGTCATAATATGAAATGAGTTTTTGAATTGCCTTCTTCTGTTGTTTGGTGAAGGGAAGAGGGTCATATTTCTTACAGAATCAAAACTAGCGTCTGGTTGCAACCTTAGAAACCAGATGTGACAATGACAGTTGTTTGAGGAGCCCAGGAGCCCAAGCTGTCCTCAGCTGGATCACACAGCCATGGTAGTATGACATGCCAACAGGAGGTCTTTCTTTGATCCTCAAATTAAAGGCATGTCTCAGACAATTGAGATTTTCTGCCTGAGGTGCTGTAATCACTCAACATATAATCTCCCTAGAATATATCTTTCTCCCAGGTGCCCTGATGCTGCAGTTAAATGCTTCCTGTGGTCATGGAAATTATATGTTGCAGTAACTAATTGCAGGTTATAAAAATGAAAGGGCTACTAGGGTAGTAGTCTTAGAGCAACTACTGAACAGAGTCAGGGGTGGACCTAAGTTAATTGGCTTCCCGACAGACTTCTTCTCCAAGGTCTCCAGGCTGCCCTTTATTTTAACAAGGGTTTGCCAAGATTAGAGGCGTCTCAAAACCTCAGATGTAGTATACAATATGTCAAGAGAATACACTCTGTGGTGGCCCTAAGGTTTCTGGGCTCAAACAAGATGTTATCCAAGAAGGTCCTGGGTAGTTTAACTTCAATTATTTTACTTGCTCAGTTTCTTCCATAACTAGGCAGAAATGGCCTTATTTGCATTTTATGGATAATATGGATAATATGGCTCAGAAATATTTACTCAGTTAGGCAATTCTTTGATTGAAACTAAAGTGCCTCAGTACTTTGGCCACCTCATGCCAAGAGTTGACTCATTGGAAAAGTCTCTGATGCTGGGAGGGATTGGGGGCAGAAGAAGAAGGGGACGACAGAGGATGAGATGGCTCGATGGACGTGAGTCTGGGTGAACTCTGGGAGTTGGTGATGGACAGGAGGCCTGGTGTGCTGCGATTCATGGGGTTGCAAAGAGTTGGACATGACTGAGCGACTGAACTGAACTCAAAGTGCCCCAGTGCCTAACCCTGAGACTCTTAAATTTAATATCTCACAGCCAGGTCATTAATAAACACAGATTGTCTTAATTACTCATGGAACTTATACTGTATTCAGTTCTATCATTCTAGTTCAGTGTGTTAATGTGTAAGTTTTTTTTTTTTAATTTGACAACTAATTAGATAAATGGAAGAGGTTTTACTTTGAAGAGCTTCTTACCCTCCAGCTGCCCTAATACAAATATTCATTCAGAAAGATATCTAACAATATATTCTGAGTTGAATGAGTTGTAGAAAGCAGGTGTACAGAGAAAAGTACCGGCTGTCTTTCTAAGGGACATGCTTTCAAAAGATGTGACCCTTAAGCAGAATATTTTAAACAAGTGATTTAGATGGATAGGGAAATGGAGTAAGGATTACTACTGATTCAGAATCTTGAAGAATGGACTGGGAAGGATCAATTTGGCTGCTTTGGAAGCTTCATCTTAGGATGTAGAGGGAAATAAGAGTAGACAGCATGGTTATAGGGCTTCCATGATGGCTCAGGGTTAGAGAATCTGCCTGCTAATGCAGGAGATGTCAGTTCAGTCCCTGCGTCAGGAAGATACCCTGGTGAAGGAAATGGCAACCCACTCCAGCATTCTTGCCTGGGAAATCCGATAGACAGAGAAGCCTGGTGGGCTACAGTCCATGGTGTTGCAAAAACAAGCATGGTTATGCCCGATGAGAAAGACACTGATTTTGAATGGAGGTTGTTGAGTTTTTATCCCATAGATAAAGGGGAGTGATTGTCAGTAGGAGGGACAGCTTTATAAGATAAATTTGACTTAAGTCCACTGATCATGAATTAAAATGAAGGATCCAGTTCAATATAAATGAACAAGGCTTCTCTGCTGCTGTTGCTAAGTCGCTTCAGTTGTGTCCGACTCTGTGTGACCCCATAGACGGCAGCCCACCAGGCTCCCCAAAGAACACTGGAGTGGGTTGCCATTTCCTTCTTCAATGCATGAAAGTGAAAAGTGAAAATGAAGTCACTTAGTCATGTCCGACCCTCAGTGACCCCATGGACTGCAGCCTTCCAGGCTCCCCCGTCCATGAGATTTTCCAGGCAAGGGTACTGGAGTGGGGTGCCATTGCCTTCTCTGCAAGTCTTCTCTAAGAAGTAGTACATTTCTTTCAGTCGAGATATGTAAATGGTGATTAAAGTAACACTTGTTAGGAATATTCCAAGATGCATATTAGCTTTAGGCATAGTGAGTGAGGAATAGGTAATGAGAAACTAGAGATTAAATCTCCTTAACTTTTTCCAGTCCATCCAAATTTCCCCATTGCAAGTCTGAGTACCCATTGGAATAATGCAATAAGTAGGTTCTCCTTAAAGCCAGTTCTAGCCCAGAAGTTCTCTTTAGATTATTTCACCTGGTATAGTTTTTGTGATATTTCTCTTTATGTTTATTACAGTTTTTCTTATTTTTCATTATTATTTATTATTTTATCCCATGTTAGAATTTACAGATGAGAAAAGTGAGGCTTTGAAAGGGTATGTAGCTGGCGTGTGATGTAGCAGAATTTTTATTTTAGATAATTTTGACTTCAAAACCTCTCAATCATAACAAATACTGCATGCAGTATCTTTCTTTGGCCTATAAAACATGGGGTGCTCTTGTAGACTGGATAAACTATACGACGCTAGGGAACTAATAATACCTTTGACGGGTTTGGTGTGGGATTCCTTCATAGCTCAGTAGGTAAAGAATCTGTTTGCAATGCAAGAGATGTGGATTTGATTCCTGAGTGGGAAAGATGCCCTGGAGAAGGAAATGGCAATCCACTCCAGTATTCTTGCCTGGAGAGTCCCATGGACAGAGGAGCCTGGGGGACTGCAGTCCTTGGGGTCTCAGGAGTCGGACATGCCTTAGCAATTAAACCACATATTCTTGACAGGTTTGTAAGCAGAACACTCAAAAGGAACATTTGAGATTGTCAGGTTCCCAACCTGGCTCTGTGATCTTAGCTGGCTTCTGTGAGTTTATGAGTAAAATTAATTCAAGAATCAGGGACAAAGGGGCAAGGGTGAGAAGGCGAAAGAAAGTCTGAGAAAAATATATTTTTTAAATGTAATGATATTTACCCAATATCCAATTACCCCAGGCTGCCTGCCCATGTATAATGCAACCCTATCTTTAATCCATTACAGAATGCTCTCAAAATGAGCTGGATGAGCAGAAATGTGATGAACATGTAAAACAACCCAGTAATATTTATACAAATGCAAACAGGATGACCATCTCCAGAGGAAGAAAAAATGCCCTTGGTGGTGCAAATTTCAATTTCCCATGTCTCCACATCAAAGTAAGGCCGAATGGCCCTTTATAATTAACAGGCAGCTCTGTTTACTTCTTTATTCCTTCCCCTAGGATAGGAAAAATGCAATCAGAAAATAGTATTTTCTTTATTTTTTTCCATTGCCCAAGCTGACTGAATTTTTCTAAATTAAAATGGATCTGGATAAGTAAAGGTCAGTCCAGCTTTGACACTTTCTTCATTAACAGTAAATCGGCATCTAGCTGTCTTTGCTCCTGGCTTTTTTGCTATATCAAGATGCTTGCAAATGCCATCAGTATCGGCTAGTGAAGCATAGAATATATATCCAGAATTATCAACAGCAGAGGCAGGCAAGAGGCATTATTATTTACTTCAGCAAGTGTTTATTTGATATGCATAACAGTACTGTAAATATACTCACTTGATTTAATACCATACTGTTGACTCTAGAGATAAGGACTTTCTGCAGAAAACAATGAGACAATTGTATTGTACATTTATGCTTACTAAGGGGCTTTGGTTTCTCCAGATACAAAAGTGTGAAAAGTCACACAGTCCCTATGACGTGCTATTGTGTTTCCCTCCTTAACTAGATATGTCTATAGTGACACCTTTTTATGGCCCAAATGTATAGGTTCTCTAGAGAGATTGTATAGATTTCTTTTAATAAATATGGTCTGAAGTGAACAAGAAGAAAGGAAATAGTAGAACAATTTAGGGGACAATTAAAATGAAGCAGGAAAAATCTGACAGTGAATCATGAATCAGTATTTGGGCCTTGCCTGTTTTAGGAATATAGAAGGAACTGATTACGTATTTAATTACTAGTAGAATCTGGCACAGAGAAGGCAATGGCAACCCACTCCAGTACTCTTGCCTGGAAAATCCCATGGACAGAGGAGCCTGGGAGGCTGCAGTCCATGGGGTCGCACAGAGTCGGACATGACTGAAGTGACTTAGCAGCAGCAGCAGCAGAATCTGGCAACTAATTGAATGAAAGTGAAAGTGTTAGTCACTCAGTCGTGTCTGACTCGTTGTGACCCTATGGACTGGAGCCCACCAGGCTCCTCTGTCCATGGGATTCTCCAGGCAGGAACACTGGAATGGGTTGCCATTCCCTTCTCCAGGGGATCTTCCAGACCCAGGGTTCAAACTCTGGTCTCCCGCATTGCAGGCCGAGTCTTTACCATCTGAGCCACCAGGGAAGACCTCTAATTGAATGAAGAGGAGTTTAATTCTGAAAACTTATACAAATTTCATATTTAAGATGTGGGACACAAGTAAACATGATTGAATCTGTAAATTCACTTGTGTTCCTGAAACCAGAATAACTAAACATTAAGTGTGACTGGTAGTGAGTATATTTGTGAATTTTTCCACAGATTAAAACATCTATTTTTGTTATTTACTCACTTTTTATTATAGAAGAATTTTGGATTTAGGAAAGAAAAAAAGTAAAGAAAGTACATAACTCCTGTACCCAGTTTTCTCTGATTATTAGCACCTTGCTTTACTATCATGAGTTTGTATAATTAATGAACTAATATGTATACATTACTGTTAACTAAAGTTTACTCTTTATTTGTATGTCCTTACTATTTACCTTATGTCCTTTCTTCTATTCCAGGATCCCATTCTGGATACATTATATTCAGTAGTCATACCTCCTTAGGATCTTCTTGGCTGTGACAGTTTCTCAGATGTTCCTTGTTTCTTGATGGCCTTGAGAATTTTGAAGGGTACTAACCAGGTCTTTTGAAGAATGTCTCTCACTTGGAATTTGTCTGTTGTTTTTCTCACTTTTAAGTGAAATTTGTGTGTTTGGGGGAGGAAGATCACAGACATAATGTACCATTTTCATGACATCATGTCAAGAGTAAATACTAATAACATGACTTATCACAGTTGATGTCCACATTAATTGTCTTACTGAAGTGGTGTTTATTAGTTTTCTCTCCTGTGAAGTTAGCCTCCTCACCAATGGAAGTCACTTAAGCACTAGGGAATTTATAGGAAGACAGAGTGGCTACATAAATTAATTATTTTTTTTTCATTTGCTATTTAAGGGATTTTATTTGGATGAGAATATCACCTTTTTGTTTTATGAATTGTACTTTTGATGTCAAGTTTAAGAATGTTTTCTCTAGCTTAGATCCTATAGAATTTCTCCCATGTTGATTTCTAAAAGTGTTATAAATTTCATTTAAATTTGAGATCTATTTCGAGTTATCCTTGTGCAAGGTCTGAGCTTTAAGTCAGGTTTGTATTTTTAGTCTGTTGATATCCAGTTGCTTCAGTACCATTTGTTGAAGAGACTATTCTTCTTCTACAGAATTGCTTTTGGACCTTTATCAAAATCCATTTGGGCATATTTATGTGGTCTATGTCTGGTTCTCTATTCCACTGTATTGATCTGGGTGTCTTGTCTATACTTCTGCTATTATGACATTCCCCTGCTACTGCAACTGTCTAACAGACTTTAATATTGGATAGAGTAATTTCTCCCACTTTTTTGAAAGATTGTTTTAACTGTCCTAAGACCTCTGCCTTCCCATATAACTTTAGAATTAGCTTGTCTATACCACTAAACTGGGGATTCCCCAGTGTCTCCGTGCTAAAGAATCTGCCTGCAAGGCAGGACACACAGGAGATTCAAGTTTGAGCCTTGGGTCAGGAGGATCCCCTGGAGTAGGCATGGTAGCCCACTCCAGTATTCTTGCCTGGAGAATCCCATGGACAGAGGAGCCTGGTGGGCTGTAGTTCATGGGGTTGGCAAAGAGTAGGACACGGATGAGGGACTGAGCATGCATGCATGTACATATCACTATAGGAATCACATTAAGCCTAGAGATCAATTTTCAGGAGAAATTGATACGTTTACTATGTTGAGTCTTGCAGTTCATGAACACAGTATGCCTCCCCATTTGTTTGTCTTCTTTGATATGAGAAGAATTTTCTTAAATTTTGTTGTTTATGCCTGTTTGCAGGTCTATATTGAAGGCTTTTAAAGTGTCCAAGTCTTATTTCTGGGAGGCAACCCAGAGAACCCAATGTGTCTTTTTTTTTTCACTTTTTGAAGTCTTTCCATGGCTTTGTTGTTATTATTTGTTGTTATCCTCAGAGATTTTTAGTTGTAAGAGAATGGGCTAGGAAATGAGAATACTCCATCTTGGCAGAACCAATAAGTACTTTTTTAATTAAAAAAAAATGTAACAAGTTGAAATTTTAAGCTGAGTTTGTTACTTAGCTTCTGTCAGCCCTGTAGTATATAAGACATATGGATTATTAGCCTTAGCTTTCCCCACCACACACTTGTGCTTAATAGTCACACACAGAAGACATTTGCTTCTCTCATGCTTTTATTCGTAGACACTTCAGATCAGATCAGATCAGATCAGTCGCTCAGTCGTGTCCGACTCTTTGTGACCCCATGAATTGCAGCACGCCAGGCCTCCCTGTCCATCACCAACTCCCAGAGTTCACTGAGATTCACGTCCATTGAGTCAGTAATGCCATCCAGCCATCTCATCCTCTGTCATCCCCTTCTCCTCCTGCCCCCAATCCCTCCCAGCATCAGGGTCTTGTCCAATGAATCAACTCTTAGCATGAGGTGGCCAAAGTACTGGAGTTTCAGCTTTAGCATCATTCTTTCCAAAGAAATCCCAGGGCTGATCTCCTTCAGAATGGACTGGTTGGATCTCCTTGCAGTCCAAGGGACTCTCAAGAGTCTTCTCCAACACCACAGTTCAAAAGCATCAATTCTTCGGCCCTCAGCCTTCTTCACAGTCCAACTCTCACATCCATACATGACCACAGGAAAAACCATAGCCTTGACTAGACGAACCTTTGTTGGCAAAGTAATGTCTCTGCTTTTGAATATGCTATCTATGTTGGTCATAACTTTCCTTCCAAGGAGTAAGCATCTTTTAATTTCATGGCTGCAGTCACCATCTGCAGTGATTTTGGAGCCCCAAAAAATAAAGTCTGACACTGTTTCCACTGTTTCCCCATCTATTTCCCATGAAGTGGTGGGACTGGATGCCATGATCTTTGTTTTCTGAATGTTGAGCTTTAAGCCAACTTTTTCACTCTCCAAAGTAGTGATTTAGTTCATCATGAATCTATTGCATGATTTAGCTTTTAAGTGTTCAATTTTGTATTAGAAAGAAGCTCCACACTGTGTGCAGAGCCAAGGCTATTCCCAAACCATCCCCAGTATCTTGCCTCTGATGCTATAGTCCATAGATCTGTTCTTCATATGATCACACTTTTAAAATCAGAGGACAGTCAGAGTAGAGGCCTATGTGTTAGTAGATCAGATATAGTAACTTAATTATTGACACAGTAGGTGTTCTTTGGTTCCCATAACTTTTTCTTTGAATTAAGAACCATGAGTGTTTAAAATCTATTTGTCCACAAATTGGAGAGGGATATGTAAATAAAAGCACAAGAAAGCATCTCAGGAATCATCCAACAGTGGAGCTATAGGACCAGAGAAGGGATGGATCTAAGAGTTTTATATGCTGTAGCTATATAAAAATGCGTAGCAACAACAAAAAAAAGGCCATGTTTCAGAAAATTGTTAGTGTTCTTTGAACATAAATGAGGAAATCCTACCATGTATGAATATTTTGTGTTCTTATCTAAGTATGGTATTATTTTGACTTAAATAGAAAGTTAAATTCACATTTGCTTTTTCCCTAAATCATATTGATTCTCACTTTTTATAAAATTCCTTCAAGGATATAAACAAAGCAGTGCAATATAATAAATCATTACATAAAAAGTCATCAAGTCATCGAACATAAACCTAAGTGTAAAACTGTGGGGTAATAAGAACTTACTGAGATTGCCTTATAACAGCTTTTTCTTTCCTAAAAGCATTTCTTATTTATAATAAAATGTTGGATTGTTACCCACGTGCAATAAGCTATTTGATTAGTGTATACATGAAGAATAGAGTAGAGCCATTTTGATTTCTCTTTTGGATATTTCATTGTGTTTAGTATAAACAGCCATAAAAAATATGCTGCTGGTGGTGATATACTACTGTTATATAAACAATAGTACAAGTATCCATTTGCAGAAGTAGGAAGGATTAGATGCATTTTTGTAAGAGTTAAGTATTTGTAAGAGTTAAGTGTTTCCATGGTTTTGTTAGAAACTATGTTTCTAACACCCATGTTCTTAGAAATTAAGGTTAAGTTGGAAATAGGATAGTTCAGGAAAGGGTTTAAAGAGGATGAATAAAATGGGAAGACTTAAGACTTAACAACTAAAATCACATACTGGGTCTATCAAGTTTCTGTGTCTTCAGATAGTTGTACCAGTTTTTGTCAGGTGATTCTGAATCATCAGAAAGGTTAGATGCAAAATTCTTGGGGTACAAAATCAAATTTCTGAAAATGAGCCTTGAAGTATTGATAAATCTTCCTGGACATATTGTAAGATAACCATACTTTAAAGATTCATCCCCTTGGTACATTACCTTATTCTTGAGCAAGTCGAACCAGAGAAACAGAAAGTGGTATACATAATACATGTACATAGGCACCTCCTATCTGTCTATCTGTCTATCCATCCATCCATCCATCCATTTATGGAGGGAGGATTTTGAAGAAGATTTTGGGGATTGGCTGGCCTGAAGTCTATAAGACAAGGTGTCAGGTTCAGGACAGAATTGATGTTGCATCTTGATACATAATTCCTTCTAGGAAACATTTTTTTGTTTGTTTACTGTTAAGGTCTTGATACCCCACACTGTTGAGAGTAATTTCCTATACTTAAAATTAGTAATTGAAGATGTTAATCACGTCTGTAAATTACCTTCACAGTAACATTTAGGTTAGTGTTTGATGAAATAACTGGGAGGGCACCAGGTATGTCATCCAGTTATGTGGAATGGCTGAAGGGCACGTTCTTGCTAGTCAGAACCTGATAAGATATGGTCCACTGGAAAAGGGAATGGCAAACCAGTATTCTTGCTCAAGAACCCCATGAACACAATGAAAAGGCAAAAAGATATGACATCAGAAGATGAGCAACCAAGTTGGTAGATATCCAATATGCTAATGAGAAACATTGGAGAAGCAGCCCCAAAAGGAACAAAGAGGCTAAACTAAAGCAGAAATGTCGCTTAGTTGTGGACATGTCTGATGGTGAAAGTAAAGTCCAGTGCTGTAAAGAACAGTATTGCATAGGAAACTGGAATGTTAGGTCCATGAATGAAAGTAAACTGGATGTGGTCATGCAGGAAATGGCAAGAGTAAACACCGACATTTTAGGAATTGTTGAACTAAAATTGATTGGAATGTGCAAATTTAATTCAGATGACCATTATATCTACTACTGTGGGAAAGAATCCCTTGTAAGAAATGGAAATGTCTTCACAGTCAACAAAACAGTCCAAAATGCAGTACTTGGGTGCAGTCTCAAAAACAACAGAATGATCTTGGTTCATTTCCAAGGCAAACCATTCAACATCACAATAATCCAAGCCTATGCCCTAACCACTAAGGCTGAAGATGCTAAAGTCTAACAGTTCTATGAAGACCTACAAGAACTTCAAGAACTAACACCAACAAAAAGATGTCCTTTTCATCATAGGGGACTGGAATGCAAAAGTAGGTAGTCAAGAGATACCTGGAATAACAGCAAGTTTTGCCTTGGAGTACAAAATGAAACAGGGCAAAGACTAACAGGGATTTGCTAAAAGAATGCACTAGTCATAGCAAACACCCTCTTCAAACAACACAAGAGATGACTCTACACAAGGACATCCCAGATGGTCAACACCAAAATCAGATTGATTATATTCTATGTAGCCAAAGTTAGAGATGCTCTATATAGTTAGCTGGAGAAGGAAATGGCAACCCACTCCAGTATTCTTGCCTAGAGAATCCTGTGTACAGAGGAGTCTGGTGGGCTGCTGTCCAGGGGGTCGCATGGAGTCGGACATGACTGAAGCAAGTCAGCATGCATGCATGCATTGGAGAGGGAAATGGCAACCCACTCTGGTATTCTTGCCTGGAGAATCCCAGAGACAGAGGGGCCTGGTGGGCTGCTGTCTATAGGGTCACACAGATTTGGATACAACTGAAGAGACTTAGCAGCAGCAGCAGCAATGTACAGGGAGCAAAAACAAGACCTGGAACTAACTATGGCTCAGATCATCAGCTACTTATTGCAGAATTCAGGCTAAAATTGAAGAACATAGGGAAAACCACTAGGCCATTCAGGTTTTACCTAAAAAAAATCCCTTATGATTATACAATGGAAGTGAAAAATAGATTCAAAGGATTAGATTCTATCTTCAGGCAATCTGGAGGTTCATAATATTGTACAGAAGGTGGTGATCAGAATCATCCCCAAGAAAAAGAAATGCAAAAAAAGCAAAATTTTTGTCTGATGAGGCCTTACAAATAGCTGAGAAAAGAGAAGTGAAAGGCAAAGGAGAAAGGGGAAGATATACCCTACTGAATGAATTCCAGAGAATAGCAAGGAAAGAAAGTGAAGAATTCTTAAGTGAACAATGCAAAGAAATAGAGGGAAACAATAGAATGAGAACGATTAGAGATCTCATCAAGAAAATTAGAGATACAAAGGGAACATTTCTTTCAAAGATAGGCACAATAAAGGACAGAAAAGGCAAGGACCTAACAGAAGCAGAAGAGATTAAAAAGAGGTGGCAAGAATACACAGAAGAATTGTACAAAAAAGGTCTTAATGACCCAGATAACCACGATGGTGTGAACACACACCTAGAGCCAGACATCCTGGAGTGTGAAATCAAGTGGGGTTTCGGAAGCATTACTATGAATAGAGCTAGTGGAGGTGATGGAATTCCAGCTGAGTTATTTCAACTCCTAAAATATAATGCTGTTAAAGTGCTGTGCTCAGTATACCAGCAAATCAGGAAAACTCAATGGTCACAGGAGTGGAAAAGACAGTTTTCACTCCAATCTCATAGATTGGCAATGCCAAAGAGTATTTAAACTACTGCACAATTTTACTCATTTCACACTCTAGCAAGATTATGCTCAAAATCCTTCAAGCTAGGATGTACTCCCTTAGCAGTACATGAACCTAAAACTTCCAGATTTACAAGCTTGGTTAAAAAAGGCAGAGGAACAAGAAATCAAACTGCCAACATCTGTTCAATAACAGAAAAAGCAAGGGAATTCCAGAAAAATATAAACTTCTGCTTTATTGATTCGGCTAAAGCCTTTGACTGTGTGGATCACAACAAACTGTGGAAAATTCTGAAATAGATGGGAATACCAGGCCACCCTACCTATCTCCTGAGAAACCTGTATGCAGGTCAAGAAGCAACAGTTAGAACTGGACATGGAACAATGGACTGGTTCCAAATTGAGAAAGGAGTCCGTCAAGTCTGTATATTTTCATCCTGCTTATTTAACTTATATAAAGTGCACATCATGTGAAACGTTGGGCTAGATGAATCACAAACCGGAATCAAGATTGTGGGGAGAAATATCAACAACCTCAGGTATGCAGATGATACCACTTTAATGGTTGAAAGCAAAGAGGAACTAGAGAGCCTCTTGGTCAAGGTGGAAGAGGAGAGTGAAAAAGCTGGTTTAAAACTCAACATTCAAAAAGCTAAGATCATGGCATCCAGTCCCATCACCTCACTGCAAATATATGGGGAAAAAGTGGAAACAGTGACAGACTTTATTTTCTTGGGCTCCAAAATCACTGCAGATGGTGACTGCAGCCATGAAATTAAAAGACAGTTACTCCTTAGAAGAAAAGCTATGACAAATCTAGAAAGCATATTAAAAAACAGAGACATCACTTTGTCAACAAAGGTCTGTATAGTCAAAGCTATGGTTTTTCCAGTAATCGTGTATGGATGTGAGAGTTGGACCATAAGAAGGCTGAAGGCCAAAGAATTGATGCTTTTGAAATGTGGTGCTGGATAAGACTCTTGAGAGTCCCTTGAACTGCAAGGAGATGGAGCCAGCCAATCCTAAAGGAAACCAACCCGGAATATTCATTGGATGGACTGATGTTGATGCTGAAGCCCCAATAATTTGGCCACCTGATGCAAAGAGCTGACTCCTTAGAAAAGACCCTAATGCTGGGAAAGATTGAGGACAAGAGGCAAAGAGGGTTACAGAGATTGAGAAGGTTGGATGGCATCACTGACCCAATGGACATGAATTTGAGCAAACTCAGGGAGATAGTGAAGGACGGGGAATTGTGTTATGCTGCCTGTCATGGGGTCACAAAGAATAAGACATGACTTAGCAAATGAACAACATAGCTTAATCTTGTTAGTATATAGAACTAACCACCAAAGTTTCAATATAATATCCTTCACTATGGCAGTGTAATTGTGGTAGAAGAGAAACATTTCAAAACTGGTAAGATGCTGAGTTTAGAGCTACTTTGGCAAGATAACATCTTCTACAAAAGTGAGGAAATCATATCTTGACTTGATGAGGGTGTCCTCTCATATCTGCTCACATGTTGACTTCTTAGGGGCTATATATATATCAGAGAAAATTCATAGTTAGTGTTTTTCTCCCCAGTTAGGATTCTAATGAAGACTTGTTTTGGAATTAAATGAATAGCCTAGAGCAAAATCAGCTGTACCTAGTCTGACTCAAGTTTGGCTGCATTCCAGCTTTTTGATCTAGGGACCTTGTTCGATGCTTAAGTTACAGGTTGTCCAATGTAATCAAAGCAGTACCAGTAGATTACACATTTCAACAACTGACCTGGAAGCGTATTGAATAATTAACCTCCATCAATCCTAGAAATTTCGGTCTCCCAGCAGGCTTCACATGCTGTAATTCACAGGGTCGCAAAGAGTTAGACATGACTTTGCAACTGAACCAAAACATGCTCGTCCCTAAAAAACTGTACTGTTTTTCTAACTTCATATGGGAAGGTGATATTTATTAAGTATCTGTAGTAGATTAGATGTTGGCACAAGTGAGTTATCCTGAATTGTTTATAGGCTTTGTAGAAGAGGTAAATATAAAAACGTAACAATATCCTCTATACATTGAGTCATGAAACTGCATGCCAATTTAATTAAAGAATTATAGCTTAGGATGACAAATTGATTGGGAGAAAGAAGGCCATTACAAATGATATCTTTGGCAATGTGGTATCTGAATATTGAAATATAAATAGTGATCCATGTGATGGACAAGTCAAGAATATTAATAACAATAGCAAACATTCATGGAATGCATACTTAACCTCTAACACAAGTTTATGCTTTATGAGCATTATATTGTTAACTCTAAGAGGTATTTGCTGTTATTATCCCACTCATACAGCTTAAGAAGTGTGACCTAAGAGAAGCTAAGTGGGGGACCAAACATTTAAACCCCTACAGTCTGCATCTGGATCACCTATTCTTGTTGTCTGTGATTCCTGCCTTCCCTATAAAAACATAGAAGACAGTCTATAATACGATGTAAGAGGACAACCTGTGCAAATGGTGTGAGGGAGCAGAGCTGAGTAATGACAATTACAGGAGGGGCCACATAATGAAGAAGCTCAAAAAAAATTTAGATTTTGTCTAGAATACAGTGGAGGACACTGAAGGATTTCAAGAGTAGGGAGGCATGTTCAGACATGCCTTGTAAAAGTTACTGTGGCAGTCATGCAGAGACAGAGGGTGTAGGCTAGTGAAATAAATGACATAGAGACAAAACAGACTGATACAAGATGAGGTGAGAAATAAAAAAGCATGAAAAAGAAGCAGTAAAATACAGAGAGCAGCCAAGAATAAAGAGTCATATTGAAGGTAGAGAATTTCTAGGGTTGGATGACAGATGGCAAGCAGATGGCAAGTCAGCTCTGGGATGACTCCAAGATTTCTGGAACGGATGAATGATTGTAACTTTCATTGAGATGGGGAGTACAACAAGAGAATAAGTAGATTTTTCAAGAAGGAGTAGGACTTCAGTTTTGCTTATTCATTTAAATTGGATGGACCTCTGGCCCTGTGCTATCCAATATGGTAACCATTAGCCATACACAGTTATTTAAATTTAAATTCATTAGAATTAATTAAAATTAAATCTCAGGACCTCATGTCCACTAGCCACATTTCAGGTTCTTAACAGTAACATGTTGCTAGGGGGTAGTTATTGTATTGGATCATAGATTATAAAACATTTATATTATTGCAGAAAGTTTTATCGGAAAACATTGCTCTAGATCATGCAAGTAAAGATATTTGTTAGAAACTTGAAAATGTTTTCCTGGGATTCAGAGTGCCATTAAATGCGTTGCCTCAGAGGTAATCCTTTTCTAATCTTGGAAGAGATATCTTGAATGAAGATGTCAGATGAATATTTAGGTTATTACATCCACAAGTGTCCTTGAATGGGTTCCCACGGCTGCATTGTTTGTTAGGTTAATACATACAATGGTTATTAAATGTGATAATAATGATGATTATGATGGAATTGCTTTGAGAAAAACAGTAGTCACTTTTTAAATATTAAATTTATTTTGATACATTACTCTAAACCTTTCAAAGCAAAACCCATCAAAATACTGCAAAGAGTTTTTAGTATTTTTAAATATCTGTGTAGTTATATGAATATGTAGTTTGTAGGTATTAATATACATTTGACATTTTTGGCTCAGCTTTGGTTTGATGTAGATAGAGAAGTAATTCATTTCTGCTTTTACAAACATTTGGATTATAACACAGTTATTTAATCTTATGCTTTTTAGATATAATTTACATACCATAAAATACTCCAATTTTAAGTGTATAATTTCAAAGATTTTCAGAAAATTTACAGTTTTGCAACTTTTACCACAATCTAATTTTAGAACATTTCCATCTCCCCCCAAAAGATCCTATGTGCCCATTTGCATACACTTCCCACTGCCACCTCTAGCCCCAGGCAGCCACTCTTTACATTTTGCTTCTGTAGGTATTCCTTTTTAGGACATGTCATATAAACACAATTGTCACCATAAGTGGTTACTATGAGGAGTTTATATAATATTTAACTCTTTTGGAAGCTATCAAAGTAACTGTGCCTTTTATATTCTCAGCAGAGGGTTCCAGTTTCTCCAGATTCTCTCAAACATGTCCCTTTATTTTAATCATTCTGGTAGGTGTGAAGTGGTATTTAGCTGTGATTTAAATTGCATTTTTCTGATGACATGATTTTCAGCATCTTTTCATGTGCTTACTGGCTATGAATAGATGTATTTGAAGAGGTGTTTTTTAAATATATGTTCCCATTTTCTTCCTCTGATACTCTTCACTTAGTGAGAATATTGTGGGTGTCCAGGTGCAGCTTGAATGTGAAGTTCCTTCCTCTACATTGCATGTCCGAGAGGGAGCAGTCCTTTGCTTTTTACTTTTTTCCTGTGTGTTTTTCTCTTTTTATAATATGATGTGGGAACCTCTCTTTAGTGTCAGTGGGCACTTCTCAGAATACTTATGTATGTATACACACATAAGATGATTTACCATCTAAGCAGATATTAGTATAACGTAACTTTTTTACCTAACTCCTTGTTTCAGCCACTCAACGTAGAAAAAATCCTAATAAAATATAATAACATCATGACTAGTAGCATTTTCTGCCCCAACAGCCCTAAGAAGCCAGACCATTGAGTGAAGCCCTGAGAAACTTCCAGGATCTCTGATTCACTTGTTTGGACACATCTGGCTGAGGGTAAGAGTAAAGCATAAAAGGTATTACACTGGTTATTCCTTCTGTAGTAAAAGTTTTTTTTTTTTTTTTCTTTTTTTTAAGTCCACATCAGTCCACCAGCCCATACACTTGGAGTCCCTCCAGATATTGAACATTGATACATCAGTTAGGAACATTAAATATATAGCCCATGACTTCAAGGAGTTGCCATAAGCACCTATCAGGAATGGTATAAAACATTTTGAATGGAATTAGCCTTAAATCAAGCCATTCTCAAATTGTGAGATAATCTTAGGCTCTAGGCATCATATGGCCTCCAAAACTGGGTCTTTATTTCCTCCTGAGGTCAGTGCTGCCAGGCCTCTAGGCTGAAATTTTCAGTCAGTTGTTCTTCCTAAGGCCCTGGGGGTGGACCTTGTGCTCTGCTCCATATTGTTGTTCTGGGCTTCCAGAGAAAACGTTCTCTCTTGATTAGAGTTAGCTACCCATTTGCAGCACCTACCTTCCCAGCTGTGAGCCTGACTGACAAGATTTACAAAGGTAAACAAATCATAGGGCTCACAGAGCTTATGCAAAAGAATCAGAAATAACTGAAGATTCATAACTATATATATATATATATATTTGTAACTGTTATGGATTTGTCAAAAGAAAGTATTGGGATGGTCAAGAAGTTTATTTGTTTTTTTTCCCATATGATGTAATGTAATGTTTGACCAACCCAAAATATAGCATGAATGCATTTCACATTGGCTGGGAAGACTCACAGTTTTTCTGGATGCAAGTGCTGCTTCATGACTGCCTGAAGCCCACAGTGATTAAAAGAAAGGCTTTCTGTGATGGAGCATCCTCCTCTGGCAACTAATGATGCAGGAGGGGAGAAAGGACACATGATCTGGGATAAATCTGCAACCAACTCCCAGCTTTTGTTGTTGTGCAGTCGCTCAGTCATGTCTGATTCATTGTGACCCCATGGACTGCAGCATGCTAGGCTTCCCAGTCCTTCACCATCTCCCGGATTTTGCTCAAACTCATGTCTATTGAGTCAGTGATGCCATCCAACCATCTCGTCCTCTGTCAACCCTTCTCCTGCCTTCAATCTTTCCCAGCATCAGGGTCTTCTCTGAGTCGGCTCTTCACATCAGGTGGCCAAAAGTATTGGAATTTCAGCTTCAAAAACAGTCCTTCCAATGAATATTCAGGATTGATTTCCTTTAGGATTGATTGGTTTGATCTCCTTGCAGTCCAATGAATTCTCAAGAGTCTTCTCCAACACCACAGTTCAAAAGCATCAATTCTTGAGCACTCAGCCTTCTTTATGGTCCAATTCCCAGCTAGAAACTGATTTCTTTTTTGATGTAGCATGGGGTTGGGGGTGAATTTACTAAGTGTATTTATACTAAAGATGTGCTGTTTCATATATGATTTTTTTCTAATATTATAATAAAAGTATAAAATGTTTTATTTTTTGTTCAACCTTCAATATCAGGTATGGTTCACAGTATCCTAGGCACATTTCTTGAACTGAGGGTCGGACACGACTGAGCGACTTCACTTTCACTTTTCACTTTCATACATTGGAGAAGGAAACGGCAACCCACTCCAGTGTTCTTGCCTGGAGAATCCTAGGGACGGGGGAGCCTGGTGCGCTGCTGTCTATGGGGTCGCACAGAGTAAGACATGACTGAAGTGACTTAGCAGCAGCACGCTGTTAAAGATACTTTGCATTCTTCATAATGGACTGGTGGAAATGTGACCCATTTCAATAGAAATCTGTACAAGTTTAAAAATAAAATAAAAAAAAAAAAAAAGAAATCTGTGTATTTATGGTAGCACAATCCTAAAATAATAAAAAAGTTCTACAATGGTTTTCTGTTTTGAAGTTTGTTCCATAATTAAATCTAAATGCCAGCTATTCATTGAATAATTTATGATAGTTTTCTAAAAGATATGTTTTTTGGCATCTTTCTATGCTCATCTTTTCTCTTTTGTCTATTTTTTTTTTCAACTGAAGCAAATAATGTAAAAGTCAATACATCTAAGGACTGACTTTGTGTCATTAGTTCTTAACCCTCCTCTAGTGTCTCTGATGCTTTCCTTTGTGTGAGCACATTCTTGTCCTCTCACAATTGGGAACCAGGATATCTTTGTCATGATAGTAACAGCAGCTCTGCATTGCTCTCAAACCATGGTAAATAGGTGTGCTAATTGGCTCCATTTTCAATCCACTTTCCCAAATATAATCTATAATATGAATATATGAAATATTTAGCATGATATTAACAGTTATGTCAACTGAAAATAATCACATTTCAGGAAAGAATCTCAGTGGGTACAAAAGAAACAAAGACTTACCTTTTAAAATGAAGAATCTCAAATTAAAAAAATAAATAAAATGAAGAGTCTCATAAATATTAATGAACTAAACTGACCTAAAAGAAAACCACAGACTACTCTCCTTCAATATGAAAATGCTGAATGACACAAACAATGCAGCAAGTTTTCAAGAACCATAGTTATTCACAGAATCAAGGATTCTCTGAGATTCCAAGGGATACACTACAGGGTTTCTTCAAAGACTGAGTTATTATTGTATATTTTAAGTATAATTCAATTTTTTAAATTCTAAATCACCTACAGCCTTATAGGAACATACTTATTACTCTCATACAAATTCAGATTCAAATGACATTAAAATCTGTAGCCCAGTATGTTGGCTGCTATAAGAAAAGAAGTACTATAAAAACAGCTGTTATTTTTAATCATTAAATGTTCTTTGTGAAGTTAACGTGCAGCCCTGGGAGTGTTCCCACTAGTCACCTGCCTTCAGGTCAGGCTTTTAGAGCCGGAGTTCCTCCTCTAATGGCCCCAGATAGAAAGAAAATCCTTGAAGAGTTCAGTTACAATCAAGGGTGATAATAGGGGAGTTCAGGGTCCCTCTATCACTCCAGGAGGACACTCTTTGAAGTTACTTGAACTTTATTTCTTGTTTGTTTGTTCAGGTGTTTGTTTTAGGTTGTCATTTTCTAAACATGTTGGAAGCTATTGCTCATCATGCTTTTATACCTGAGCAAAGACATCTCGATGCTGCTGGCCCAGAAAGGTTTGAAGAAATACATCAAAATGAATGAGGAACTGTTACCATCTCTCCTGCCACAATTTTCAGTGGGTTAAATTATGAATGCGTGCATCTAAGCAGTCTACATTAAAACATATTCACTTTTTAAATGTATGATGTTATAGCAGTATAATAATTAATATGAAAATGTCTATTTTAATCTAATTTTTAGACAAAGTTAAAAGTATTTCAGCAGAGCACAAGAGTATTTTTAATGGGAAATACATATATAGTGGATAATACTGTAAGGACTTACCCAGAATGTCTACAGAGGTTCTTTTTTAGGTGGAGGGAGTATGATTGGTTTTTGTGTTCATTTCCTCATTGATTTTCATGTTCAGATTCTTTTTCAACAAATTTACTTTAAATATTCAATACAACTATTTGAGGAAAAAAGTTGTTTTGAAGTTTCTTTTCTTATGACAACACTATTTTTAACTGAGGTTAGTTTTGTTTCCCGCCCCCCTTCCCCCCCTTGAGATTGATGATTATTATCAGGAACTCATATGTGAAAATTAAAGTTTAGATTTTTTTTTTATTTCACCACCAAGACTTAATTAGCCAAATTAACTAGCTTTTGTAATTTAAATGTGAAAGGATAGGGGTATTTTAAACTGTATCAGGGACCACTTCTCTGACTGGAATGAATATGTGCTCATCTATAAGCTAGAAGAATTGTGTTCGTTTGCAAGGAGCTGCAGCTCATTTTTCCTCATCCTTGGGAAATAGTGAAGGTGTGTGTGATTATTGCAGAAAATGTTCCTTCTGTTTGTTCCCCTATCAAATATGGCCTAGGCACATGGAATCAATGTGACAGTCTGAACAACTATCTCACCAGAGGAAACTTTCCTGTTCTGAGAGAAGACAGCCTGGTTTTGAGGTTCTGAAGTCCACCTGGGACAGTTTCCACTCTCCTGTCTCGGTGGATGAGCCTGGAGACCTTACTGTGAGCCATTAACTGGGTCAAACCACAGGGAGGATCTAAGACTCTCAAATCTCATTATCAAACACAAAGACTGACCTCAAACGAACTCATCCTGTAACACTGGGACCTTACACCAGTCCTTATTTCAACCTCCTTTTCTTGCCACCTTCTCTGAAATCTTCTGCATTCAGGTTGTACCAGACTTTGTCCTCTCCTGCATTCCCATCTTCAGCCAGTCTTTCTCCTGGGGTGTTCTCCCCTCCCCTTTTGCTTATTAAAACCTTGCCCCAATCGAAATATCACATTTTCAAGAAGCTTTCCTTAAAAAGAAGCTTTGCTTGACCAGACTTTGACCTAACTTGATTTTTGTCCCAGGACCATATACCTTCCCTCCCTTCTCTTTTTGCAGAGTAGGCCTTGTGACCATCAAGGATATCTCAGTGCCCTTCCCCCACTTCACACTGTGTAAGAGACCTTACACAGTCTCTTTCATTGAATACAAATCAGTTAAATGAAATAGTAGACAAAGATAAAAAGGAATTCCTATACTATATGTTTCAACAAAACAGGAATTCCTATACTATATACTGAAAGATGAACTCCCCAGATTGGTAGGTACCCAATATGCTACTGGAGACCAGTGGAGAAATAACTCCAGAAAGAATGAAGAGATGGAGCCAAAAATAACAGTTGTGGATGTGACTGGTGTTGGAAGTAAAGTCTGATGCTGTAAAGGGCAGTATTGCATAGGAACCTGGAGTGGTAGGTCCATGAATCAAGGCAAATTGGAAATGGTCAAACAGGAGAAGGCAAGAATGAATGTTGACATTTTAGGAATCAGTGAACTAAAAACCACTGAAATGGATGAACTTAACTCAGATGGCCATTATATCTACTACTGTGGGCAAGAATCACTCAGAAGAAATGGAATACCCATCATAGTCAACAAAAGAGTCTGAAATGCAGTACTTGGATGCAATCTCAAAAATGACAGAATGATCTCTGTTCATTCCCAAGGCAAATCATTCAATATCACAGTAATCCACGTCTATGCCCTGACCAGTAATGCTGAAGAAGCTGAAGTTGGACGGTTCTATGAAGATCTACAAGACCTTCTAGAACTAACACCCAAAAAAGATGTCCTTTTCATTATAGCGGACTGGAATGCAAATGTAGGAAGTCAAGAAATAACTGGAGTAACAGGCAAATTTGGCCTTGGAGTACAGAATGAAACAGGGCAAAGGCTAACAGTTTTGCCAAGAGAATGCACTGCTCATAGCAAACACCCTCTTCCAACAACACAAGAGAAGATCCTACACGTGGACATCACCAGATGGTCAACACCGAAATCAGATTGATTATATTCTTTGCAGCCAAAGATGGAGACGCTCTATACAGTCAGTAAAAACAAGACTGGGAGCTGACTGTGGCTCAGATCATGAACTCCTTATTGCCAAATTCAGACATAAATTGAAGAAAGTGGGGAAAACCACTAGACCATTCAGTATGACCTAACTCAAATCTCTTATGATTATACAGTGAAAGTGAGAAATAGATGCAAGGGATTAGATTTGATAGACCGAGTGCCTGAAGAACTATGGATGGAGGTTCATGACATTGGGCAGGAGGCAGGGAATCAAGACCATCCCAATGGAAAAGAAATGCAAATAAGCAAAATGGCTCTCTGAGGATGCCTTACAAATAGCTGTGAAAAGAAGAGAAGCAAAAGACAAAGAAGAAAAGGAAAAAAATATACCCATTTGAATGCAGAGTTCTTAGTTCCAAAGAATAGCAAGGAGAGATAATAAAGTCTTCTTCAGTGATAAATGCAAAGAAATAGAGGAAAACAATAGAATAGGAAATACTAGATATCCCTTCAAGAAAAGAAGGGAACATTCCATGCAAAGATGAGCACAATAAAGGACAGCAATCGTATGGACCTAAGAGAAGTAGAAGATATTAAGATATTAAGAAGAGGTGGCAAGAATACACAGAAGAACTATACAAAAAAGATCTTCACCTCTCAGATAATTATAATGGTATGATCACTCACCTAGAGCCAGACATCCTGGAATGAGAAGTCAAGTGGACCTTAAGAAGCATCACTATGAATAAAGCTAGTAGAGGTGATGGAATTCCAGTTGAGCTGTTTCAAACTCTAAAAAATGATGATGTGAAAGTACTACACTCAATATGCCAGCAAATCTGGAAAACTGAACAGTGGCCACAGGACTGGAAATGGTCAGTTTTCATTCCAATCCCAAAGAAAGGCAATGGCAAAGAATGTTCAAACTACCGCACAATTGCACTCATCTCACACGATAGCAAAGTAATGTTCAAAATTCTCCAAGCCAGGCTTCGACAGTACATGAACCGTGAACATTTAGATGTTCAATCTGGGTTTAGAAAAAGCAGAGGAACCAGAAATTAAATTGCCAACATCCACTGGATCATCAAAAAAGCAAGACAGTTCCAGAAAAACATCTACTTCTGTATTATTGGCTATGCCAAAGCCTTTGACCATGTGGATCACCACAAATTGTAGAAAATTCTTCAAGAGATAAGAATACCAGATCACCTGACCTGCCTCCTGAGAAATCTGTATGCAGGTCAGGAAGCAACTGTTAGAACTGGGCATGGAACAAGAGACTGGTTCCAAATCAGGAAAAGAGTATGTCAAGGCTGTATATTGTCACCCTGCTTATTTAACTTATATGCAGAGTATATCATGTGAAATGCCAGACTAGATGAAGCACAAGCTGGAATTAAGATTGCCAGGAGAAATATCAATAACCTCAGATATGCAGATGACACCATCCTTATGGCAGAAAGTGAGGAAGAACTAAAATGCCTCTTGATGAAAGTGAAAGAGGAGAGTGAAAAAAGCTGGCTTAAAAGTCAGCATTCAGAAAACTAAGATCATGGCATCTGGTCCCATCAGTTCATGGCAAATAGATGGGAAAACACTGGAAAGAGTGACAGACTTTATTTTGGGGAGAAGGTGATGGTGCCCCACTCCAGTACTCGTGCCTGGAAAGCCCCATGGATGGAAGAGCCTGGTGGGCTGCAGTCCATGGGATCGCAAAGAGTCAGACACAACTGAGCGACTTCCCTTTCACTCTTCACTTTCATGCATTGGAGAAGGAAATGGCAACCCATTCCAGTGTTCTTGCCTGGAGAATCCCAGGGATGGTGGAGCCTGGTGGGCTGCCATCTATGGGGTCACACAGAGTTGGACATGACTGAAGTGACTTAGCACCAAAATACTGCAGATGGTGACTACAGCCTTGAAATTAAAAGAACCTTACTCCTTGGAAGAAAAGTTATGACCAACCTAGACAGCACATTAAAAAGCAGAGGCATTCCTTTGCCAACAAAGGTCCGTCTAGTCAAAGCTATGTTTTTTCCAATAGTCATGTGTGTAAGTGAGAGTTGAACTATAAAGAATGCTGAGCACTGAAGAATTGATGCTTTTGAACTGTGGTGTTGGAAAAGACTCTTGAGAGTCCCTTGGACTGCAAGGAGATCCAACCAGTCCATCCTAAAGGAGATCAGTCCTGGGTGTTCATTGGAAAGACTGATACTGAAGCTGAAACTCCAATAATTTGGCCACTTATGTGAAGAACTGACTCATTTGAAGACCCTGATGCTGGAAATATTAGATGCTTAATAAAAGCCTGCTAATAAATCAGTGGCTATTGGTGAAAATCCATGTTCCATATATTCTATCTTCTATTTCATATATTTCCCCATTTTCTCTCAGCTACCACTTGTTTTTCATTTACATTTTCATGATCCTTCACTTTCCTGTAGTAGAAGGTTGTGATGTCTTCTCAGACTGGAAAAGAGTTCCTTCTGATTAATCACCTGAAAGCAATAAGCTACTCTGTATACAATGGTGATTGTACAATAACAAGAACAGTATACAAAGAAATTTCAGAGTACCAGTTCAGAGTGAGTTATGAGATACAGAATGGGAATACAAAGAAATAATGCTTTAACACCAGGCTCAGGCCATATTTGAAGCAAGGTGTCCATGGAATTTTGACTGGTAGCAGCATATAATCTCCCTTTTCCCCAGTTAGTCAGTATATTGGTTTTCCATCATTACTATAATAAATTATGAAGAACTTAGTGGCTTAAAACCCACAAATTTATTCTCACTGCTCTAGAGATCAGAAGTCTGAAACCAGGTTCCCTGGACTTAAGTCAAAGTGTTGGCAAGCCTGGTTCCTTCAGGGAGCTCTAAAGAAGTACTGCTTTCCTGCTTTGGTCTTGTGATGGGAGGCTGTCTGCATCTCCTGGCTCACTGCCCCTTCCTTCATGCTGAAAGCCAACAGGGCAGCATCTTCTCTCCTCTCTGACTTCTGTTTCTATCCTTGTATTTCTTTGACTCTGACCCTCCTCCTTCCCTCTTATAAGAGCCTTGTGGTTATATTAGGCTATGCAAATAATCCAGCATAATCTTTTCATCCTTAAATTATTCATGTCTGCAAAGTCCCTTTTACCATGTAAAATAGTGTGTACATACTTCGTGGGAATTGTATGTGTGCTCAGCTTTTCAATATCTGGGCCCAATCACCCTTGTCCTTTAAAATACTTCCTCCATCTTCACTTAATCCAAAATATACAGTGAATCTCTTCCCCTCCTGCTAATGTGTCACTTTCTCAGCCCTTTCAAAGAGGTCCTCCCTAGTCCTTTGAACTTTTTCACCTAAAGTTCTTTATATACTTCTGTCATGCCCATAATTTGTATATGCCCTAACACTGTAGCTGATATGTACTCACTAAATATTTACTGAAAAAGCAGATGAATGAATGAATGAATGAGTATATTAAATATCTGAGTAGTTTCTAGAGGAATCCTCTATAGTAAGTGTTTTCCCATCATTATACACTACAAAAAAAGTCAAATAACTTGAATAAGCCTCAGAATTATTTTCATAATCAGGAGGAAAAAGAACCAAAATAGTGACTTTTTTTTACATACTTACATTTTATTTTCTAGAGTACACAAATAAGTCTAAATTCATCTTTTTTGGAACTTGAACAAGTTGGCTTAGATTACAGGTTGTCACCACATCTCATTATAAGTAAAGTAAACTCATATGCTGGCTTCCCAGGAGAGTCCCAATTTATGCTTGTTATTCTGTATTAGATTTAAAAGAACCTTCCTTCCCTTTCAAAAATATTCTGAGTTGGGTGATGAATTATAATGTCACCCTAATTATAAGGAAAGTTTACTTCTATGGTTATAGGGATATTAAACGATTGTATAATAAGGGGATTCAAAGGTAGTTAACCTTGTCTACAGACTATATCAAGAGCATGCTAGCATAATTTAATCCATATGTAACATATACCTTCTTTTTCAAAACTGTTTATGGGGTATTTCCTGTGAACTTCTATTTTATACACTTCTACATAATGTTCTGCTTATTTCCTGCCCCATGTGCATTCTCTTTCCTCTTATTCCTGCAGTTCAGGCCATGACCACGTTCTATAGACAAAGGTTACACAAGATTTAAGAAGCACAAGTTAAAAATTCAGAACAACTCTTTACTGTTTAAGTGATAAAAATTTAAATCATTGACTATGGTGAGCTTAAAAATGTGACACCTTCTCCCCTCTCCCAAGGCAATCCATCTCCTAATTCCCAGGAGATCTTGGGTTCAACAATAAAGAAACTGCCTGAGATGTAGGAGACACAGGTTTGATACCTGGGTTGGGAAGCTCATCTGGAGGAGGAAATAGCAAACTACTGAAGTATTCTTGTCTAAAAAACCCCATGGACAGAGAAGCACCATGGGCTTGCAAAGAGTCGGACACACCTGAGCCACTAAACTACCACCACCACCACCACCACCACCACCGTCACCACCACCACCACCACCACCACCACCACCGTCACCACCACCACCACCGTCACCGCCACCACCACCGTCACCACCACCACCACCACCACCGTCACCGCCGTCACCACCACCACCACCACCGTCACCGCCACCACCACCGTCACCACTGTCACCACCACCACCACAACCACCGTCACCGCCGCCACCACCACTGTCACCACCACCACCGCCGTCACCGCCGTCACCACCGTCACCACCACCGTCACCACCACCGTCACCACCACCACCGTCACCGCCATCACCACCACCACCGCCGCCACCAGCGTCACCGCCGTCACCACCACTGTCCCCACCGTCACCGCCGCCACCACCACTGTCACCACCGCCACCACCACCACCGTCACCGCCGCCACCACCACCGTCACCACCACCACCACCGTCACCACCGTCACCACCGTCACCACCACCGTCGCCACCACCACCGTCACCGCCGTCACCACCACCACTGCCGCCACCACCGTCAATACCACCACCGTCACCACCATCACCACCACCGTCACCACCGTCACCACCACTGTCACCACTGTCACCACCACCACCGTCACCGCCGCCACCACCACTGTCACCACCGTCACCGCCGCCACCACCACCGTCACCACCACCACCACCGTCACCACCGTCACCACCACCGTCACCACCACCACCGTCACCGCCGTCACCATCACCACCGCCGCCACCACCGCCACCACCGTCACCACCACCACCGTCACCACCACTGTCACCACCGTCACCACCACTGTCACCACCGTCACCACCACCACCACCGTCACCACCGTCACCACCACCATCACCACCGCCACCACCACCGTCACTACCGCCACCACTGCCACCACCGCCGCCACCGCCGTCACCGCCGTCACCACCACCACCACCGCCACCACCACCACCGTCACCACCACCGTCACCGCCGTCACCACCACCACAGTCACCACCGTCACCACCGCCGCCACCGTCACCACCGCCACCACCGTCGCCGCCGCCACCACCACCGTCACCACCGCCACCACCACCGTCACCACCACCACCACCACCACCACCGCCGTCACCACCACCACCGTCACCACCGTCACCACCGCCACCACCGTCACCACCACCACCACCACCGTCACCACCACCACCGCCACCACCACCACCGTCGTCACCACCACCACCACCACCACCGTCACCGTCACCACCGTCACCACCACCACTGCCACCACCACCACTGTCACCACCACCACCACCACCACCACCACCGTCACCCCCACAAGTAGTGGCGTTATTGCCACCACATGTGGCAATAAAGGGAAGAGACAAAATTTAGAAAACATCTTTCTTGTCTTAGAGTTTGGATATTCCTGTATTTTGAGCAACAACACAAGAGATGACTGTACACCTGGACATCACCAGATGGTCAATACTGAAATCATATTGGTTATATTCTTTACAGCCGAAGATGGAGATGCTCTAGACAGTCAGCAAAACAAGACTGGAAGCTAGCTGTGGCTCAGATCATGAGCTCTTTATTGCCAAATTCAGACTTAAATGGAAGAAAGTAGGGAAAACCACTAGACCATTCATCATAGGTATGAACTAAATCAAATCCCTTACGATTATACAGTGGAAGTGACAGATTCAAGGGATTAGATCTGATAGAGTGCCCGCAGAACTATGGACAAAGGTTTGTAACATTGTACAAAAGACCCTGATCACATCCCCAAGAAAAATAAATGCAAAGAGGCAAAATGGTTGTCTGGGGAGGCCTTACAAATAACTGAGAAAAGGAGAAAAGCAAAAGGAAAAGGAGAAAAGGAAAGACATATCCATCTGAATGCAGAGTTGCAATGAATAGCAAGGAGAGATAAGAAAGCCTTCCTAAGTGATCAATGTAAAGAAATAGAGGAAAACAATAGAATGGGAAAGACTAGAGATCTCTTCAAGAAAATTCAAGATATCAAGGGAATATTTCATGCAAAGATGGACACAATAAAATACAGAAACTGTATGGACCTAACAGAAGCAGAAGGTATTAAGAAGAGATGGCAAAAATACACAGAAGGACTCTACAAAAAAGATCTTAATGACTTAATGGTGTGATCACTCACCTAGAGCCAGACATCCTGGAGTGCAAAGTCAAGTGGGCCTTAGGAAGCATCACTATGAACAAAGCTAGTGGGGTGATGGAATTCAAGCTGAGCTAATTCAAATCCTAAAAGATGATGCTGTGAAAGTGCTGCACTCAATATTCCAGCAAATTTGGAAAACTCAGCAGTGGCTACAGGACTGGAAAAGGTCAGTTTTCATTCCAGTCCCAAAGAAAGGCAATGTCAAAGAATGTTCAAACTACAGAACAATTGCACTCATCTCACATGCTAGTAAAGTAATGCTCAAAATTCTCCAGGCTAGGCTTCAACAGTACGTGATCTGAAATTTCCAGATGTTCAAGGTGGATTTAGAAATGGTAGAGGAACCAGAGATCAATTTGCCATCATTTTTGGATCATAGAAAAATCAAGAGAAGTCCAGAAAAACATCTGCTTCATTGACTATGCTAAAGCCTTTCACTGTATGTATCACAACAAAGTGTGGAATATTCTGAAACAGATGGGAATACCTGACCACCTTCCCTGCCTCCTGAGAAATCTGTATGCAGGGCAAGAAACAACAATTAGAATCGGACATGGAACAATGGACTGGTTTAATATTGGGAAAGGAGTGTGTCAAGGCTTTTACTCTGCTAATTCAACTTTTATGCACAGTACATCATGCAAAATTCAGGGTTGGATGAAGCACAGGCTGGAAACAAGATTGCCAGGAGAAGTATCAATAAGCTCAGATATGCAGATGTCTCCTCCCTAATGGCAAAAAGCAAAGAGGAACTAAAGAGCCTCTTGATAAAAATGAAAGAGGAGAGTGAAAAAGCTGGCTTAAAACTCAGCATTCAGAAAATGAAGATCATGGCATCCAGCCCCATCACTTCATGGCAAATAGATGGGGAAACAATGGAAACAGTGAGACACTTTATTTTTCTGGTGCCCAAAATCACTCCAGATGGTGACTGCAGACATGAAATTGAAAGACACTTGCTCCTTGGAAGAAAATCTATGACAAACCTAGAAAGCAAATTAAAAAAGCAGGGGCTTCACTTTGTCAACAAAGGTCCATTTAGTCAAAGCTATGTTTTTTTTTTCCAGTAGTCATGTATGGATGTAAGAGTTGGACTATAAAGAAAGCTTAGCACCAAAGATTTGATGCTTTTGAACTCTGGTGTTGGAGAAGATGCTTGTGAGTCCCTTGGACTGAAAGGAGATCCAACCAGTCAATCCTAAAGGAAATCAGTCCTCAATATTCACTGGAAGGACTGACACTGAAGCTCCAATATTTCGGCCACCTGATATGAAGAAATGACCCATTGGAAAAGATTCTGATTCTGGGAAAGATCAAAGGCAGGAGGAGAAGGGGATGACAGAGGATGAGATGGTTGGATGGCATCACCAACTCGATGGCCTTGAGTTTGAGCAAGCACTAGGAGTTTATGATGGACAGGGAAGCCTGGTGTGCTGCGGTCCATGGGGTTGCAAAGAGTCAGATATGACTGAGCAACTGAACTGAACTGAGCTTACCTTTTGAGCAGTTGTTTGCAAAACATAGGGTGAGAAAATAGAACTGATTTTAATGTTCATAATTTGGGGCTATTGGATGTATAGGGATGGGAATTGAAATAGAAATTCTAGGTCAAGACCTGTATGAAAGAAAGATAATGTCCTCAGCTTGGAGTATATTGAGTTTGAAATTCCTGTAGAACCCACTGATAGATGGACATGCTCAGAAGTTTTAGTTAGGGCTGGAGAATGTAGAGAGATGAACAAAATAAGGTAATCGCAGCCAAGGAAATGAAGACAATGTGTAATAGTTAGATTTCTACTTATCCTCCAAGGCCCAGCTCAAACCTAAATCTGAGCACAGTTTATGGAACCATATGGACATTCAATGAGAGCAGCTACTTGACTGACTGACTAAAAGAATTAATTTCTGCAAGAAACTTTTCCAACGGTTTCATCCCACAGTGAGTGACCTTTCCCACATCTCAGTTCCTGTAGCATTCGCCACCTGGGCCACTCATTAGGCACCCATATGTATCTCCTTCTGTTGGATCTCACTCTCTGCTTATGCTCTGTCTTACCAGCTGGCTAGGCAGCTACTTAAAGGCAGAGCCACCATGTAAGCATCTTTGTATTCCCCACAGCTTCTAGCTAATCCTCTTGCCTGACATCAGTGCTAAAGAAAACTCTTCAGAACAACACAGAGCAGCCAGAAGCTTGCTGTAAAGTCCCCACATACATTTATGATCTGCAAAAGGGAAGAAACGGTAGTAAAAGCAATTGTAGTTGAACACACAAAATGAGTTAATTGCTAGTCTAATTTCTTTATCCATTAACTCAGGCAATTCCTGAGGGGACAACCAAGACAGGTTGCTATTATTTTCCTTTTTGAACAAATGAGGAAACTAAAACCCAGAGATTTTAAAAATGGCCCTAAAGATACAAATCTAGACAGTGATGGGTCTGACCCTCAAATCCATTTAAGACTCATAAACCTATGTTTTCTTAAGTGGGCCCACCTGTTTTCTCTTTGGCTACTTCATCCCTTTCAGAATACCCAATGTTCCTTATCATTTTTCTGGAGTCAGGAATCTGGAAGTACAGGGGACCACAGGCATGTGAAGGGCCATCTTCACTCCATTCCATGCAGGGTAGGGGCCTTCAGGTCACAGCAAGCCTCAGGCCCGGGTACATATCAAAGGAGAGGGCAACAGAGATCACAAGAAAGTCTTGATCTTGCTCCAAGAACGTGGTTACCAGGGCCCCTCACAGTGTAAAGCTGCTGTTGCCGCTCTTCCAAGAGTGAAAAGACCAGGCCTGATGAAAGCAGACCTACACTTCCTGCCAAGAGAAACAGCAGGAGCTGGCCTAACCCTTGCCCAGAGCAGACTGTGTCAGTAATAGTGGCCATACTTTCAATCTCCTTAACCCTTCCATCCCTAAAAGGAGGTTTTACATCTTAGGCTGCTATGTCTTCTCCAACCCTCCCCTCACCTCTCAAGATAGGTTGTATTTTAACAGCCTCCCAAAGAAATCTACATATCTTGAGTCTATTTTCTAAGTCATAATAAGCCCAAATACTGTGCTGTGTGTTTTTTTAATAATTAGAGAAAAATTAATATGCATAACTGCTAACAGTAATTAGTTATAGTATTTATTAGAATAATGTGTTGAGCTCAGTTTTAAGCAATTTTTCTATTTTTAACTTTATAACCCCACTATAAAAAGTAGGTTTTATATCCCCTACTATCTGATTACAAAAAATGATGTTCATAGAACAGAATCCTAGATAATATTCTAGAGTTTTTAATGTCATGTCTGGACTTGAATTCAAGTTCAGTTTTTCCATATTATTCCATTATACCACAGATGCTGTTAAAGAGCAATGGTTAGTATGGTAGAACTTTAAAGCTTATAAACCTATTCCATCAGAGATCAGATCAGATCAGTCGCTCAGTTGTGTCTGACTCTTTGTGACCCCATGAATCGCAGCACGCCAGGCCTCCCTGTCCATCACCAACTCCCTGAGTTCACCCAGACTCACGCCCATCGAGTCAGTGATGCCATCCAGCCATCTCATCCTCTGTCGTCCCCTTCTCCTCCTGCCCCCAAATCCCTCCCAGCATCAAAGTCTTTTCCAATGAGTCAACTCTTCGCATGAGGTGGCCAAAGTACTGGAGTTTCAGCTTTAGCATCATTCCTTCCAAAGAAATTCCAGGGCTGATCTCCTTCAGAATGGACTGGTTGGATCTCCTTGCAGTCCAAGGGACACCTATTCCATATGCATTATCTAATTTTATCCCTATAGGAATTAAAGAAAGTAGGAATGGCAGACAGTGTTCTCTTTTATAGATGAATAAACTGAGGCTCAAAAAAGTTAAACTATTTGTCTGAGGGAACGTGGAAAGTTAGTGGCTGAGTCAAGAGTCAGGAGTTTCTTGTGGAATGTTCCGGGATGCCTCCTTCCACTGCATCAAAACAGGCCATCAATAACCAAAGGCCCATTTAATAAGTGCCTCTGTTCTGTCAATGACAGGGAGATGCGTTAATCTAGTTTTATTATATGAACATATTGACAATCAAAAAGGCAAATTGGAGGCACTTAGAAGCCATGAAGTTAACACAGGAGAAAAAAGCTGCACTGGGCAGCCCAGGGTACCCTGAAGTCCAGGTCCTAAGACCAGCATGTAGGTAGCTGGCCCCTGGCTTCAGGGTCCCTGAGATGTAAACTTGGAAATTCAATGTGAAAGTGGTTTATGACACAAGTTTTAGCATCAGAGAAACCTAGGCTGGGTTCTAGGTCTGGTTTGGTCTTCTGTGGACCTGATGGCCCTTGGCATCAGATTTCTGGTCTCTAAAGAGGGATACGGATAGTGCCCAGTTCATGGGGCAGCTGTGCTGGCTAATGGAAATAATACTTATAAGGCATTTAGCTCAGAGCCCAGCATAAATAAAAAAGGAGATTAGAGGTATTGACAGACTTGGGGCTAGGAGGGAAAGCTTGGGGCTAGACAGGGGGAGCTGAATGTTTGCTTTTTGTTCTGCTTTTTGCTCAAAATTGATTCTCAGTGGGTATTATCAAATTTATCTTATTTTCCTTACCCTTTCATTGACACAGCCTCTGAAAATTCACAAGGTACTTGTCACAGGAATTAGCTCGCTGAATCGTCATAGCCAGTCTTGGAGAGATGCTGTGAAGGAAGTAGAGATCTGAGAGAGGGAGAGGGGCTTGCCCATGTTTATACTTTGAATATCTGGTAGAGCAGCAGCCAGAAATCACCTCTTTCATCTTATTAGCCCATTCTGGTAGTTTGTCCTTGGCTCCTATGGCAAGCAAAGATAAGTCACAAATATGAGTGTCTGAAAGACATCAAAGGATACCCACCCATCTCCCAGTCATGATTAAGACTTTCCTATGAAAATTTTGGCACTGGGGAGCTCCCTGATATGTGCACCTTACCTTTATCAGTTTCTCTCTGAGGCAAGAAGTTGTCATCTTCCTTTCTATAACACCTTTATCTTATAGCTCAATGCCTGGCACATAGTAAAAAGGTCCATAAATATTTGTTAAGTGATCTGGTTAAATTAGAATATTATATTCATTGGAGTTACTTTTAATTTACTCCAGAGTTATGTTTCTATATTCTTCATTATGAAGTTTCCATTTATTGGTTACCCATTACTCAAACTTATAGTTTTCTGAGTATTCCTCATGGTGTATGTGATCAAAAACTTGAAAAAAATTCAGTGTTGGAGATAACACATCTGTCATTTTTCAAAGGACTAAACTGAGGCATAGAGAAATTAAGTAACTTGCCCAGATGTATATACCTGGTAAGATGATGGAGTCAGGCTTTGGTTCCAGGAAGTGTCATGTCAGAACTCATATTCATACCACCACTTATACTATTTCTCAGTATTTGGTTGATTCTGTCATCTAATCACACAGAGTGGGTCCACAATAAGGAAATTTTGTTCTTGACAATAATGATGGCTACTAATAATGTTGACTTGTGAGGTGATCAGAAGGAAAGCTGTTCTCCCAAGTTGCAGGAAAGTGAATTGTTTCTAAATGCATAATTCCTAACAGAGTTTAGATTCTACAAACATTCAATAAAAGAGAAGAAAAATTACAGACTTACGATAGAATTCAGATTTATGCTACTGGTTTGTTCTGTTTAAATTGCATCTTTTGGTCTGTGAGATCTGAAAACCCTTTTCTATCAGTATAAGCATCTGCACCTTTCAAGTATGCAAATACTTAAGGGATCTCATTAGAATTTTATTATTTTTATCTTCCATAGTAGTTCACCTCTAATCATAATTGGCCAGTTGGTAAATGTCCCCAAAGTTTGTCATATATATATATATATATATATATATATATATATATTTCTTATCTGTACTAGAAATATCATTTGTCTTTTATTCTCATAAAAACAGGTGATATGGCCCAACAGAGAAAGAGAAAGAAATAGGAGACGCTATTCTACATAGGGTGAAATAGATTTTAGAATGCATAGCATCTGTTTCCAGAGAAGGCAATGGCACCCCACTCCAGTACTCTTGCCTGGAAAATCCCATGGATGGAGGAGCTTGGTAGGCTGCAGTCCATGGGGTCGCTAAGAGTCGGACACAACTGAGCAACTTCACTTTCACTTTTCACTTTCCTGCATTGGAGAAGGAAATGGCAACCCACTCCAGTGTTCTTGCCTGGAGAATCCCAGGGATGGGGGAGCCCAGTCACTTCACGACTGAAGTGACTTAGCAGCAGCAGCAGCATCTGTTTCTTCTCTAAATGTTTCAAATACTGCTTCCAATTATTTTGGGGTCCATGTGTAGATCAGACTTTTAGTTTTGTTTTATTTATGCTTTATTTGCTTGTTTTTAATTACATAGAAGTTTCTCTTTCATCTTGGCATAGTTTAAATTTAAAATGCTGTTTAAAAAAAGAAGCATTGAATTTTCAATAATTTTTATTGTAAAGTTAAAGACCTTTTCTTCTAATAATTAATTGGGCTTTAATAGGAACCCAGAGACAGGTCATTGTAAATCAGCTTTCATAATAGATATGACTTGAAAACAATTAAGCAACTTCCCATAGGTCACCTAGCAAAGTCTGCTGCTGCTGCTGCTAAGTCGCTTCAGTAGTGTCCAACTCTGTGCGACCCCATAGACGGCAGCCCACCAGGCTCCCCTGTCCCTGGGATTCTCCAGGCAAGAACACTGGAGTGGGTTGTCATTTCCTTCTCCAGTGCATGAAAGTGAAAAGTCAAAGTGAAGTCGCTCAGTCGTGTCCAACCCTCAGTGACCCCATGGACTGCAGCCTTCCAGGCTCCTCCATCCATGGGATTTTCCAGGCAAGAGTACTGGAGTGGGGTGCCATTGCCTTCTCCGAAGCAAAGTCCAGCTAGGTGTAAAGTAGTAACCATACCCTTGACTCCACCAAGGAAGGTCCACCTCGTACACTAACTTACAGAATAAAAGCAAGTCTGGGACAATGAAGTTATATCTTATAATTCTCCAACTCCATGGTCTTTTCCAGATTTATCCAACATTTATGATTTCAGACTCATTGGGATAGACCTTAGATTATAGAAGAACAGAATCCATGATTTAGCTATCACAAATTTGGAGTGGGACCTGAAAGGCTATAGGTGCAAAAGAAACCCAGGTGAATCTGATGATTAACTAGGCTTGGGCATCATTGATTACAGCTACGTGCAAATCATTCCAGCCTAACCCAGCTCATAACTGACTAAACAGCATGGACCAGGGGAGAGTGTATCGGAGAGCTCAGTTTTACTTTTGCTTTAGATGCTACCTGGTGAGCTCTGGACTGTTCCCCCCTCCCTCACCCTTTTCCTTCACTGTATCAAGGTGAGAGTTGGATGACCTTTCTAGCTGTAATATCCTGTGATAGGAGAAAGCAGTTTAGAATGAAAATATGTGATTATCTTGGCCAATTCTGTGCTTCCTTTTCTGTTTTCATTTTCTTTACCACCCAGAAAGCAAAGCTCATAGTCACCCTCAAATATATTCTGCCTTTGAGGTAGGCCTGTGCCAAGGAAGCCTGCAAATAAAGTGATGTAAATGCCAGTCCTTATAGACCGCTCTCTACATTCATATCACAGACAACAAGCACGTTTTCAGAGACTGGAAGAAATATCCTGGGTTTATAGGAAGAAAAGATGAATATTTGAAGAGTTGAGAGGGTCTCTTATGGAATTTTGAGATTACCTTTACCTTTTGAAACAACTCTGCTGAAAAATATGAGATTTTGAGAAGGTCTCTTGGCATATTTTTGGTCTGTAATTTTGTGTTTGTTTTTTTGTTTGCTTGTTAATGTAAGAGAACTGAAGCTGTGAACTAAACAGCAGAAGCAATCTAAGTGTGTGTGTGTGTGTGTGTGTGTGTGTGTGTGTAGGGAGCAAAATGGGAATTAAGAAAAAGAAGAAAGAAAACTTGAGAGTAAGTGGGATTTTTCTTTCCAAGCAGATCTTCAATAAGAATTAGATAAGGGTGTTGGAGATAGGACCAACGGATGCTATTTCCTTAAATATGTGTTTCTCCAAATCTGTTTCGTGGACTATTAGCATAAATGTCTGCGGACACTGTTAAAAACTATCTGTATTTTGGCGCACAAATTTGGAGAATAAATAAAGGAAGCCACATGGTTCACATTAAAATAGTAATGATACCGGTAAGTTCCACAGTTACGGTAAATACTTGCTAAACTTAATTATCAAAATGCATCTTCTGCCCCCCTCTGCAAAAAAACAAACAAACAAACAAAAAAACAGTTATGAAGGACCTAACTAACTAGTGTTCTGTAGAAACCAGGCTGCTGCCCATTAGAATTGTTTGCGCTGAGCTGTATAATGCACAAGTGAAAAATGTTCCTGGTTTCCACTAACCTAGTAGTCATTGGAAAAAATATATCTTGTAAATCATGTTTGTCTTTGGCCAATAGCAAAGAGGAATGCTGTTAACTGAGGAGGAATTTTTTTTTTTAAACTGAAGTCACAGTAATTTACTCTGTATAGTAGTTGCAGGGTGAGGGAAATACTTTAAACCAACTAGAATCTGTACCCTTAACTGGGAGCAGGGTGGGGGTAGAGTGATGCCTTTCCTAGAGATATTGAGGTGCTAAACTGAATTGTATTCTTCAGGTATTTTTAAAAGGCATATAATTGATCCAACCAGTCCGTCCTAAAGGAGATTAGCCCTGAGTGTTCATTGGAAGGACTGATGTTGAGGCTGAAACTCCAATATTTTGACCACCTGATGCGAAGCACTGACTCATTTGAAAAGGCCCTGATGCTGGGAAAGATTGAGGGCAGGAGGAGAAGGGATGACAGAGGATGAGATGGTTGGATGGCATCAGCAACTCAATGGACATGAGTTTGGGTAAACTCCGGGAGTTGGTGATGGACAGGGAGGCCTGGCGTGCTGCAGTCCATGGGATCGCAAAGAGTTGGAAACGAGTGAGCAACGGAACTGAACTGATAATTGTTTCAGTAAATAGTAGACAATTGCTCATCCATGTGCCATATCTTCAGCTGAAATTTTTAATTTAGAAGGTCAGCAGGTGGTCACCATTTGTGATTTAGGGCCTTCCAAGCATCCAGCTTTCTGTTGTTGCAGAAGAGTGAGATTCACAGGATCAATTAGCCTTAAGAATCCAATTGCCTGTTGGATTTGCATCTTTTGATTACTTGAACAATGAAATGAGTTGCTAGGTTCTAATGCTGACTCTTCCACCCATATGATGTTGGATATGTAAACCAGTTCCTTCCTGTGCATAATGGATGTTCGTTCTCATGTCTGCTCTGCGAAGATCAAAAATACTAAATGACATGCATACTTGAAAAAACTTTGTAGATCAAAACATTAGTGATTTCTAGTCAGGCAACTGCTAGTTAGTAGAGTATTATCTCTGAGCTGGAGCTGAACCCATACCATAGCTCTGGTTTGCCAGCTGATTCCTGTTAAATCTGGTAGGGAATAGTAATAAGGGCCTGGAAAGCTGATGTAAAAAGGATTTTCTCTGTTTTGCTTCTTATTATCCTTTTGCTTCTTGTCTTTTTCAACTTCCTATTCTGTTAGCAACACCCCAGCAGTTTCTTCACTCTGGTGGTGACAGGTTAAAGTGTCAGCAGTTGATCCCACAGAGCTTTCCCATGGGTTGCATAACTAGTTTCTTTGGATCCCTCAGACTCAGCACCCTCCTGCTAGTACCTCTTCAGAGTTCCAGATCCTGGCCAAGTGGGGCACTTCAGCTTTGAGAAACCAACACTTTCAAGGAGTAACTTCTTCTCACAGGTCTGAAGGACTGTGAATTTCAAAATTTAAATAATTTAAATAATTCCAATCTCTTCTCATTGTTCCTCAGCCTTTGGGTTGGTAGCTTGTTTTGGTAGCTGTTTTGTGTGTATGTATGTGTTTTAATTGAAGTACAGTTGCTTTACAATGGTATGTTAGTTTCTGTTGTACAGCAAAGTGAATCAGCCTATGCATCCACATATATCCCCTCTTTTTTGGATTTCCTTCTCATTTAGGTCACTAAAGAGCACTGGATAGAGTTTCCTGCGCGATAGAGTATGTTCTCATTAGTTCTCTATTCTATATATAGTAGTGTGTATATATCAATCCAACTCTCTCAATCCATCCCACCTCTTGGTATCCATGCATTTGTCTTCTATGTCTGTATCTCTGTTTATTCTTTGAAACGCTGGACTGGAAGAAACACAAGCTGGAATCAAGATTGCTGGGAGAAATATCAATAACCTCAGATATGCAGATGACACCACCCTTATGGCAGAAAGTGAAGAAGAACTCAAAACCCTCTTGATGAAAGTGAAAGAGGAGAGTGAAAAAGTTGGCTTAAAGCTCAACATTCAGAAAACGAAGATCATGGCATCCGGTCCCACCACTTCATGGGAAATAGATGGGGAAACAGTGGAAACGGTGTCAGACTTTATTTTTCTGGGCTCCAAAATCACTACAGATGGTGACTGCAGCCATGAAATTAAAAGACGCTTACTCCTTGGAAGGAAGGTTATGACCAACCTAGATAGCAAAGACAACGTCTCAAAAGCAGAGACGTTACTTTGCCAACAAAGGTTCGTCTAGTCAAGGCTATGGTTTTTCCTGTGGTCATGTATGGATGTGAGAGTTGGACTGTGAAGAAGGCTGAGTGCCAAAGAATTGATGCTTTTGAACTGTGGTGTTGGAGAAGACTCTTGAGAGTCCCTTGGACTGCAAGGAGATCCAACGAGTCCATTCTGAAGATCAGCCCTGGGATTTCTTTGGAAGGAATGATGCTAAAGCTGAAACTCCAGTACTTTGGCCACCTCATGCGAAGATTTGACTCATTGGAAAAGACTCTGATGCTGGGAGGGATTGGGGGCAGGAGGAGAAGGGGACGACAGAGGATGAGATGGCTGGATGGCATCACTGACTCGATGGACGTGAGTCTGAGTGAACTCCGGGAGTTGGTGATGGACAGGGAGGCCTGTTGTGCTGCAATTCATGGGGTTGCAAAGAGTCAGACACGACTGAGCGACTGATCTGATCTGATCTGATCTGATGTAATTTTTTTTCTCAATTCCACTCACATGCATTAATATGTAATATTTATCTTGCCATGTCCTGTCTCTTCAACTCATCAATAACTAAATAGTAACACTCTGCCTCAGAGAAGGCAATGGCACCCCACTCCAATACTCTTGTCTGGCAAATCCATGAACGGAGGAGTCTGGTAGGCTGCAGTCCATGGGGTCGCTAAGAGTTGGACATGACTAAGAGACTTCACTTTCACTTTTCACTTTTATGCGTTGGAGAAGGAAATGGCAACCCACTCCAATATTCTTGCCTGGAGAATCCTAGGGACGGGGGAGCCTGGTGGGCTGCTGTCTATGGGGTCCCACAGAGTCGGCCACGACTGAAGCAACTTAACAGCAGCAGCAGCAACACTCTGCCTAAAAGAGCATGTTTTTTTTTTTCTTGGACCCTTACTGATAAAGTAAACTTATAAACCAGGTTTGTTTCCTTTCTCCCTGCCCCTAAAGCATACTCATGTTTGCTTTGTACATTTAAGCACATAGGCAGTCTTAACTGCTACAGAAAAGTCTGGTCTCTTGGTTCATCATTATAAAGATCTTACTCATAAACATTTTATTCTCTTGGTCTATCTTAATGCTCAGGAGAAGGCAATGGTAACCCACTCCAGTACTTTTGCCTGGAAAATCCCATGGACTGAGAAGCCTGGTGGGCTGCAGTCCATGGGGTGGCTAAGAGTTGGACACGACTGAGCGACTTCACTTTCACTTTTCACTTTCATGCATTGGAGAAGGAAATGGCAACCCACTCCAGTGTTCTTGCCTGGAGAATCCCAGGGATGGGGAAGCCTGGTGGGCTGCCGTCTATGGGGTCGCACAGAGTCAGACACGACTGAAGCGACTTAGCAGCAACTTAGCAGCATCTTAATGCTCACACTTTTGCTGGAGACATAAATCAAATATTTTACTTTGCTTTTAAAACTAGAGGATATCTCATTTTATTGCACTATGAAGATAGAGTGTAACTTACAAATTGAAGATTTGTGGCAACTCTGTATCAAGCAATTCTATTGGTGTAATTTTTCCAACAGCATTTGCTTGCTTGGTGTCTGTGGCACATTTTTTGAGAGAATTGTCAATTCTCACAGTATTTCAAAAATTGTATTTGTTTGGTGATGTAATGTTTGTTACTATTTAAGCATTTTTAAAACAATATGGTGCTTTCTAAAATAAGATATGTATATTGGTTTAGACATAATGCTACTGTACACTTAAACTGCAGTTTAATGTAAACTCTTAAGCACTGGGAAACCAAAAATTTATGTTACTCACTTTGTTGCAATATTTGACTTATTGCAGTTGTCTGGAACCAAGTGTTTGATATCTTCAGGATATGCCTGTTCTTGAATTTAAGTGTAACAGCTTTATAAGATGAAAACCATATCTTGGCTTCAAAGTTGAGAAGTAATCAGAAGTAGTAGCAGTTATGAAAACTTGAAAGTATACTCTAAAGGGTGTCAGATCCAGAAATGGTAAAAATTAAAACCAGATTGGTAAAATAGTGCTTGTTGTCTACTCATAGAACAGTTTGAACTGGATGTCTTCACATTCCAAACTGATATGAAGCTCAGAGGCATAATGTTACAGGATGGCTTATAAAGTGAAAATGAAAGATTCCTTTAACCTTTGCAATGACTGGAAATTACAGTTGGGGTTTCTAGATAGCAGAGGAATGGTTAAAAATGATTTATCTTATACTATTTTAGAAAGATGGAATACATTTATTTCTTGAATATCAGAGGCATTTGCAAGAAGTAACCTAAGTTGCACTTATGTTCATGAAATAAGCTAAAACTAGATTTGCTTACATGGCTTAAATGGTTTCACTGCTCAGAATTTGTTTAGTCTCCATTTTGTACTGTACAGTAACAGGGGTAGAGTTACCAACAGCAAGTTTCTGTGCCAAATGCATATTGAGGCCAAAAATATAGAAATGTTGGCTTTGGAGCTCTTTCTGGTTACAGGCAATATTATTTTACAAAAGATGTAGAGCACAGGCAGTAAAGCACAGAAGTTAAAGTAAAAATGAACAGATCTAATAATGGAGTCAGATTTGTTCTTCCCTATACAATACTGATTCCCTGGTAGCTCAGCTGGTAAAGAATCCACCTGCAATGCAGGAGACCCAGGTTCAATTCCTGGGTTGGGAAGACCCACTGGAGATGGGGTAGGCTACCCACTCCAGTATTCTTGGGATTCCCTGGTGGCTTATCTGGTAAAGAATCTGCTTGATATTTGGGAGACCTGGGTTTGATTCCTGGGTTGGGAAGCTCCCCTGGAGAAGGGATAGGCTACCCAATCCAGTATTCTTGCTTGGAGAATTCCATGGACTGTATAGGCCATGGGGTTGCAAAGAGTCGAACACAACTGAGTGACTTTCAATTTCTTTCACTTTCGTACAATAGTTGGCCTCGTATTATCTACAGCTGATTGTTAATATGGGAAAATGTAGGCTCAATATTTGTATTTTTAATAAACATCCAAAACTTTTAATTTGAATCTCCTAATCTTTATAATTTTGGCCACTTTTTTAAAAAATTAAATACTAAGAAGGCTACCTCTGTGAATCTGTGAAGCTCTCCTCAGAACCAGATTTGGTCCCCTAAGCATCAGTTGCCAACTTTTATTTTAGACAATCTCAAACCTTGACCATCAGCCTTGTTTGAATGAATATGATATTATATTCATATTAGTAGCAGCAGAAGAAGAAAAAGACCCTCTAATCAAGAGGAGAGACTCAGTTATGATTAGAAGCAATTGATCACTAATCATGATTTCAAAATGTTCCATGGCTGAGTAAGTGCTCTTATTTCTGTAATAACTTGGGGAACTATAACATTGTAAGAGTCTCTGTTGAGAAATTTTAGGAATTTAGAATTAGAAGGATATTCTTAATTATATTTAAGTAATTAAAATAGTTTTAACACTTCCCTCTTAAGACAGATTTTGAAATACTAACATCTAGTTTTAGAAAAGTATATGGTATAAAAAAATATTTGTAACAATTTACTGCTATTCTCTAGGGTATGCTGGATAAAGTTGGGATTAAGTTGATGGAAGGAAACTCAGAATGGCCTTTAGAGAAGCATGTCTTGTATTCTCTAGATGAATGAACTTGGTCAGAAAGGATTAAGATATGTTCTTGCATATGGTGGCAGATGGTGACTATAGTATTTATACTGAGGAGATTCCTATTTGACATGTAAAGAAATTTTTAATCATTATATCAAATTCCTATTGTTACCTGCTTGGGGGAACCACCAAACACATGCTATTTTTTTTTACTTTCTCTGCATTGGCACAATTGCTTCCATATGTGGGCCTGGATGTCTTCCCCTCTGTCCATATTATCAGTTCCTGTTTTTAGAGGATAGCTTATAACCTCTTAAGAGGCCTTTTCAGACTTTGTTAATAAAAATCCGTTTTTTGTCTCTCTGTCACAGCATTCTGTTTATATGGCTGAATTTCATGGCTCCATATTTGTTCTTAAAATATTTCAAGCAAGACTTTCTCTGTTGTTTGTTTAGTAGCTAACTTGACAACCCCATGGACTGTAGCCTGCCAGCCTCCTCTGTCCACAGGATTTTTCAGGCAAGAATACTGGAGTGCATTGCCATTTCCTTCTCCAAGGGATTTTCTAGACCCAAGTCTCCTGCATTGCATTCTTCACTGACTGAGCTAAGAGGGAAGCTCAATTCCTGACTCAGGATTATAAAACTAAAAACTCGTATCTACCTCCTGAGCTACACATTGGTAATACTTACCCTACTATGGCACTTATTTGCCACACAGCCATGGTCAGAAAACATCAACTGCAATTGTTTTTATTCTTACACAAGTTTTCACTTCTCCAGTGGTTTCTCTGTCAACAAATGGCATTATCATCTAACCTGATAAAATCCATGAATCCAGACATTCTTCTGATGGAAAAAATTTTCATGTATTGAGATATGGGGAATTCATTCTGGTTTATGCTGGATTTGGCTTGAACTTTGTTAACTAAAACGGCATGTCTTATGGGCCATCAAACAGACATTGTACATCTGCTTTAACCACTAAAAGGATGCACTTATGATTCAAAATGTAGTAACTGGTTTAGGCGTTGAGAATGGAGCTGGATACACTGGGAATGTGCTTTCAGGTCCATTGTTGCATTTCTAAGAATTTCAGTTTTCTGTACTCTCTCAAACTTGAGGACATGATGAACCATTCCCAAAACAGTATCTTGCTAACAGCTGCCAGCCATAACTTTATGGTCTCAAGTTAACTTTATGCAACAATTTCAGACCCACCCCCCAGCCCTTGCTTAACAAGCACCCTTAGTTCTTGCTAGCTCCAACTAGAATTGTTAAACAACTCCTGTAACTAACTGTACCCTTGTGGTTTATAAACCTCTCTCTTTTCATAGTCCAGTAGAACACAATTCAAGTGCCTCTTGAATCTGCGTTTCCCAGGCTGTAGTCTCATTTCTGTTCAAATAAAACTTTTATATTCTTATTGTCTATGGATTAATCTATGCTTCCTTCTCCTTATTATCCAAAGGTAATAAGTCACAACCTTGGGAGTTTCTCAGGTGAAATCTGAAAGACTGAACAAAGTGACAGGCCATGGCAGATAAGTAGATGGCTGCTGCTGCTGCTAAGTCGCTTCAGTAGTGTCCGACTCTGTGCGACCCCATAGACAGCAGCCCACCAGGCTCCCCTGTCCCTGGGATTCTCCAGGCAAGAACACTGGAGTGGGTTGCCATTTACTTCTCCAAAGCATGAAAGTGAAAAGTGAAACTGAAGTCGCTCAGTCGTCTCCGACTCTTCACGACCCCATGGGCTGCAGCCTACCAGGCTCCTCCGTCCACTGGATTTTCCAGGCAGGAGTACTGGAGTGGAGTGCCATTGCCTTCTCCGAAGTAGATGGCACGGTTCATCAAAGGAATTTATTTGGCTTGCCCTGGGTGGCTACAAAATTACTGGATCATATCTTCAACAGCCCACCAGAATCTTAAAAGCTTATACAGAATCCTTAACTTGGTTCAGACACCTATTTAATCTAGGTGATCTTGTCAATACCTTATTCTCTCAAGGCTGTGTCCTTGAACTAGCTTCTAGTATGGGAGTGGTGTAGGCAGCATGCATATTGCAAGGACAAAGAGGTTGGGATGAGCCTGTAGTTGCTTGAGTCCAGTTTAGGTCAACTGGAGGGCACAATGTGTACATACCTCCTCCCTTGGTCTCCAATTCTGTCTCCTCTTAGTATCTTAAATGGAAGGGATAAATTATCACCAAGACTTAGAGATATGTTAACCACATGCAAAAAGGAGCCTTGTTTGGTTCCTGGTTTAAAAATCAACTGTTTAAAAAAGATAATATCGGAGACTCTGAACAATGACTGGATGTTAAGTGATACTAGAAATTGTCAGTATTTTTCAGTTGTGATAATGGTCATGTTTGAAAAAATTCTTTTAGAAAATACTTAAATATTTATAGATGAAAAGATAAGTATGATTTGGTTTAAGAATCTCGTGGGATGAGAAGGAGCTGGGAATATAGACAACAAAATATTGAGAAACACTTCTTAATATTTAGACATATGTCATTATTTCTAAACATGACCTACTTGGCATTCCCAGTGATAATCACCTTAGTTCTTCCCATTCCCACTGCGGAATATACCAATTACCTCTTACCTATGTTCCTACAATAGTTTTGAATTGGTCTTACCTTGTCAAATTTATCTTCTAAATGATTATAAATGTTTAATTCTAAACATTAAACTTATTTTTTTCCCTGAAAACATGTTTTATCCATTCCCCTTAAAATCCTCTTTGTCAAAGTTTGAACTTCATGCCATTTTTCAAAGATATTTATTATCTGGCTTCTCTGATTCTTTCTGTTTTTACTACCCATGTACACTTCTTCTGTAAACAGAATTTTCATTTCATTGAACTTTGACATAATCATCTGTCTCCTGTCATATCAACTCAATTGGGAAGCCATTCCTGATCTCTAGCCATTTTCCAACATGTATTTAGTATTTTCATGCTTTTCAGCTATTTGCTTCATTGTTATTCTAGTTAGACTCAAGGGTGTTAAAGAGGTTATAAGCCACTTGCCAGTTTCTATAAGTTGGCAGTATTTGCATGAATCTGTGAGAGGAATCTGAGTCTTCGCCTGGCTCAGTGGGGAAGGGTTTGGGGAGAGGTGTGGGGTGGGGTATGCTGTGAATGATTGAATGTCTGCAAAGGAAAAGAGTGAAAGGGAGTGACTGAATGCTTGCTTTTGTGACCACTGATCTGTTTGAAAACGGTGTGTTATACCCATGTGCTGTGTTAGATCCATGGTGTCTGATAGTAACCTTAAAAGGTACATAAAGAACAATGAAGTTACTCATTTAATCTTTATATAAAGACACAGAGTACATGGCAGTAACCACATAAACCTGTGTCTATTTAACTTTGGAATTCTTGCCTCTTTTAAGAGAATAAAGCAAATATTCAATGGCCAGTGTTCTTGAAGATATTTCCCCAAAGTTTAGAGTATCTAGTCTTAAATTTATAAAAGTAGGATGTAAAAGAAGACTGTTTTGCTTTCAAACTAGAAGCTATTTTGAAATGAGGCATAAAACACTAAATAACTGAAAGGAAATTAAGTGCTGGACTACGGTCTATGTTCATAATTGTTTTGGGAAAGCCAATTAGAAATGGAGAAGACTTTGGAAATTGATGTTGATCTGAAACAGACTGCCAGATATTTCTCTAGCAAAAATGGGTTTATTTGAAATCAGCAGAGAATTACAACCAGAGGTTTGTAATTATGGCTAGTCAGTCAGGGCAAGGGAAGGAGAACCCATTTACAGGAAGGAAAAGAAAGTTGCGAGGGCTCCAGTAAACAGAGCCCATGACTTTTCATTGTCTGAGTCCTTGCCAGCAAAGAAGAGTCTTCTTCTGGTTGGAACTCTGCTACATTCACAAGGTATGTGTGTTCTCCCTTCTGGCCTCTCATCTCTATTGAGGCTTCTGTTTATTAATTTGTATGTCTCTTATTTTTACCCACTTATATGTTGGCCATAATTTAGCCCTGCTTTGCTGCCAGAGGTGAAGTGATTTGCACCTTACATCTCTTTTTGGGGCTTATTGCTTTTTGGATATCTCTCTATCATGTTGCCTTGTGAATTCAGTTCTCTTGTGCTCCCATATGTATGATTTTATTGACTGTTGAGTTTGTTTTTGTTGTTAGACTGCATCATGGACTCGGTGGACATGAATTTGAGCAAACTCCAGGAGACAGTAGTGGATAAAGGAGCCTAGTGTGCTGTGGTACACGGGGTCACAGAGTTAGACACAAGTTAACTAACTGAATAATAACAACAAACATTTCTCTGGAGCATTCATTCTATAGCCTACAAAAAAGCAGAGCAGCTCTGGCTTCCCCATTTTGCTGCAGCTGTGACTAGCAGACTTGAGATCCTGGTGACACAGATGGAGAGACTGAGTATTTTTTCATTGGAGAGTTGAGTCCCTACAAAGGCTTTTTCTTAGATTCATGTATACTAATCTTGTCTATTTCTAGTAACAGGTGCCTCTAAAGAAAAAAAACAGAGATGATAGTTCCATCTTTACACTTGCTTTATTTATTTATTTTATTTTTAAACTTTACATAATTGGTACACTTGCTTTAAAAGACAGATCATGTATAGGGGAAATCCGTGAAATCTTAAGTCTGCCAATATGGACACAAATCCTGATTTTATTTTTCTACTTATTTTTGTGAAGTTGGAAAAACTAATTATTTAGTCTGAACATTATTTATGACATTCATATAGGGGGAGAGACAGTTCTAACCAACTTTGTGATGTGTATTAGATGTGTCCAGCACAAAATAGGTACTCAGAAAATATTAATGGTAGTGGTGATGAGGATGGTGTCACAATGCCAGTGATGGTGGTGGAGATGTTGCTGACAAGTAACTGAAGAAGATAGCTCTAAGCTCTCCATTTGTCTATTCATATTAAGCACAGATGTGGACCAACATCTGCATACCTCTTTAGTCTTCTTGTCTCTGAACCCCTCTTGCAAGTTATGCTGCACTTTTAGTTATTGTTGTGTACCCATGCTGAAGCTATATCCTGTTCTAGCTTAAAAATATTTAATTACTTAAAATATAGAAATCATCCATTAGGAAGCCTGGCACATAGTAAATACTATTAATATATACGTATTAGCAGCCGTTAACATTATTATTTAAATTGTATAATTAAGCATCTATTTCATACAACTATTACACTTTAAGTTTGGCCTCATTTGTTCCCTATAAATCATCTGCATAATATCTCTAGATTTCTCAATTGTTTCTCCTGTGGTCAGGTTTCTATAACTTTCACTAGCATTTTATATGTAACCTCTTAGAATATCAGGCCTAGAATTGACCCTGTTGCTATTATTCTAAACAATACATATCATGTATCTTTTACTTTCCTGAAACAAAGTAATGTCTTAAACTCATTTAATTTAGCATGACTCGGTAATTGGAATGCTAACCCCGATGTTATGCTGCCAACTTCATGTAAGCTTGTCTGTCAATATTCTAATATGGTTCACAGTCTTAGTGTAATTTATCAGAATCAGAAAGTAGAACTATCTCCAAGTTTTTCAAGGGTTTATAAATTGTTAAATATTTTGGTTCTCTTTTTTTCCCTGTCCTGTGGAGGTCTCAACACACTTTGACCATGATGACAACTTTCCCCCTTAACTATGGTTTGAGTCTTCTCCCACCATCTGGCTTCTGCTTCTATAGGCCAACCTAATTTTATACAGAATGATGTCCTTTCCTGATAGGGTTGTCATTGAAATAGGAGGCTGCGTGTGGTGCTTATGGTTTTGAGTAAAATTTTATATTTGAACAGATTCTGTACTGAGCACTTTACATAGAAAATTACATTTGATCTTCACAAGCTTATGCCGTGGACAGGAAAACCAGATTTGACTGAGAGGTAGTAGTCAAACTGCCCAAGGCCTCTAGTCAAGCTGCTGCTGCTGCTAAGTCGCTTCAGTCATGGCCAGCTCTGCGACTCCATAGACGGCAGCGCACCAGGCTCCGCCGTCCCCGGGATTCTCCAGGCAAGAACACTGGAGTGGGTTGCCATTTCCTTCTCCAATGCATGAGACTGAAAAGTGAAAGTGAAGTCGCTCAGTCGTGTCCGACCATTAGCCACCCCATGGACTGCAGCCCACCAGGCTCCTCCGTCCATGGGATCCTCCAGGCAAGAGTACTGGAGTGGGGTGACATTGCCTTCTCCGCTAGTCAAGCTAGTTGGTGGTAAAGTGAGAATTCCGATGTAGGAAACCTGGTTCTGAATACTGCCCTGTTCTAAAGGTTTTACTAAAGGATTCACTAACACATGAAATTATATTCAAGTTAGCATATAATTATAAAGTTGTATCATTATATCTTGTCCTCTATGTGTGCTGAGTCACTCAGTCATGTCCGACTCTTTGTGACCCCATGAACTGTAGCCAGTCAGGCTCCTCTGTCTATGGGATTTTCAGGCAAGAATACTGAAGTGGGTTGCCACTTCTTTCTCCAGGGGATCTTCCTAACCTAGGGATTCAACATGCATCGCCTACACTGGTGGGCAGATTCTTTACCACTGAGCCACCTGGGATACAAGTTTACTTCTCTGCTGCTGCTGCTGCTGCTGCTAAGTCGCTTCAGTCGTGTCCGACTGTGTGACCCCATAGACAGCAGCCCACCAGGCTCCCCCATCCCTGGGATTCTCCAGGCAAGAACACTGGAGTGGGTTGCCATTTCCTGCTCCAATGCATGAAAGTGAAAAGTGACAGTGAAGTCACTCAGTCGTGTCTGACTCCTAGCGACCCCATGGACTGCAGCCCACCAGGACCCTCCGTCCATGGGATTTTCCAGGCAAGAGTACTGGAGTGGGGGTGCCATTGACTTCTCTAGTGTTCATCTAAGCACTCTGAGACCTGGAATAGGTTATATGCTTTCTTCATATTTCCCCAGGATCTAGCATCAATTCTATGTGCTTCTGAATTCCATCAGATTGGCAATATTGGCCAGAAGTGAACACTTGTAGACTAACCACACCATCCTATAGAAACACAAATATTAGAACCAAGAAAAGGAGTCAGAAAGGATTTTAAACCCTGGTGCTAAGCACTAGATCACCACGTGTGTCTAATGATTTATGTGTGAAATGTCTGTAGTTGAGAGGAGGTCACTCAGACATTTAAAGAGCCATTAAGTTTGAATAATGTGTGCTCTATATTTAATTCATGAAAATGCAAACCCTAAAAATTGGTACAAAAAGGTCAAATTCTGCATATTCAGAGTAGTTTTTCCTTTAAGCTCCAAATAAGTACAAAATTAATTTGGAAAGAACATACTTTAACTACTGGTGATTCTTTTTTTTTTTTTTTTTTCCTTTAAGGGTAAGGTATGTATTCTAAAACAGCTGACCACACTCCAAATTTCCAAAAAGTTACTCCTTTGTGGGTACCTCTCCACCCAGGCATCTAAGCTATTCTAATAACTGTGCACCTAATTCACTACTGATCTTCTGACAAATGGTTTTCAGACTTTGTCTTTTATAAAACTGGCTGCTGTAGTACAGTTAGAGGAGAGGTGGTGAATCTTCAGCTTGGATGACAGCCTGTGAAATCAAAATCAAGGTCTATAAAGGTCTCCAAAAAAAAAGTTATGTATTCTTTGACAGCATGATTGCTATTCTGTTATTTTGGGAGGCTGTTTCAAAGAATCACTTAATATTTCATGCATACATCACTTTTACTACCAAATATCATTTGGTGACATTAGTTAATTTAAAATTGTTAGTTAATATGCCATTTTTTAAGTTTAATTCATGAGATACATGAACTAGACAGGTTATCCATGTTGAAAACAAGTATAAATATTTCTGTTGGAAATTGAAGACTAACAAAATTAAGATGACTATCTTTGATAGATTTTATTACTTGAATAATACGGTAAGACCCACAGATGAGATGAGTAACACAGAAAAGGCTTTTCTATTCAGTGTTCCAAAGAGGAGGGAATATGCCATGACCTGGAGGTAAAGAAAGGGTGGTACCTGTGGACAAAAGCTTTGCTTGTAGGTTCTTTGGGAAAGAATGATAAAACAGAATTAACAACTTTAGAACTGAATAGTCTGTATAATTTCAGAGTGTTCTAGGGCAGAGAAGCTGTCCCTAGTTGTCTGATAGCTGGTCCTGGAGTGAACTGGGCAGGTAGATAGTGGCTCAGTGAGAGAGTACCATCAAGGAGGTGGCTATGGGTATAGGCCCTTGACTAGTTTGTTTGCATTTGAAAAGTACTGGCACTGAGCAGACTACTTACTATCTCTAGGATTTTCAGAGAAGGCAATGGCACCCCACTTCAGTACTCTTGCCTGGAAAATCCCATGGACAGAGGGGCCTGGTGGGCTGCAGTCCATGGGGTCGCTAGGAGTCAGACATGACTGAGCGACTTCATTTTATTTTTTCACTTTCATGCATTGGAAAAGGAAATGGCAACCCACTCCAGTGTTCTTGCCTGGAGAGTCCCAGGGACGGGGGAGCCTGGTGGGCTGCTGTCTATGGGGTCACACAGAGTCAGACACGACTGAAGTGACTTTGCAGCAGCAGCAGCAGCAGGAATTTCGGTAGCCCTTGGAGGAGGAATTCTTCCTGGGTCAACAAAACTCCACATGTCCAAGCATTTGAATAGAGAAAACAGAAGACATGGTTATTACAATAACACTTATCAAGACTTAAGAGCCAGAGCGCTAAAATCGCACTGGAAATGTTCAGAACAATGTGTTTTTTTTAAGAGGAAATTTCCCTTCTAGCAATACTCATCCTTACTTTATGATAAACTACTAACAACTTTGAGGTATGACACACATGGCACATGTTTACATATACAATTTAACTTTGACATATGTATGCACCTATGGAACCATCACCATTAACATAATGCACATATTTATAACTTTCAAAAGTTGATTTATAACCACTTGTAGTTCATCAGTTTTGACCCTCTCTATTCACACTTTCTATTTCCCAATAACCAACTAATATGATTTTTGTCATAATGGAATAGAATACATTTTATAGAATTTTCCATAAAATGTGATTTTTTTTTTTGGTCATGCTTCAACTCAACATTATTATTTTTGAGATTTATATCTACTGTTCATTTTTTTAAAAATTAGTTTATTTATTTTGATTGGAGGCTAATTACTTTACAATATTGTAGTGGTTTTTGCCATAGATTGACATGAATCAGCCATGGGTATACATGTGTCCCCCATTCTGATCCCCCTTCCACCTCACTCCCCATTCTATCCCTCAGAGTTGTCCCAGGGCACTGGCTTTGAGTGCCCTGTTTCATGCATCAAACTTGGATTGGTAAATCTGTTTCACATATGGTAATATGCATGTTTCAATGTTATTCTCTCAAATCATCCCACTCTCGCCTTCTCCAACAGGGTACAAAAGTCTGTTCTTTATATCTGTTTCTCTTTTGCTGTCTTGCATACAGGGTCATGATTTCTATCTTGCTAAATTCCATATGTATGTGTTAATATACTGTATTGGTGTTTTTCTTTCTGGCTTACTTCACTCTGTATAATAGACTCCAGTTTCATCCACCTCACTAGAACTGATTCAAATGCATTCTTTATAATAGCTGAGTAATATTCCATTGTGTATATGTACCACAGCTTTCTTATCCATTCATCTGCTGATGGACATCTAGGTTGCTTCCATGTCCTAGCTATTGTAAACAGTCTGTGACGAGCATTAAGGTATACACGTGTCTCTTTCAATTGTGGTTTCCTTGGTGTGTATGCCCAACAGTGGAATTGCTAGGTCGTATGGGAGTTCTATTTCCAGTTTTTTAAGGAATCTCTACACTGTTCTCCATAGTGGCTGTACTAGTTTGCATTCCCACCAACAGTGTAAGAGGGTTCCCTTTTCTCCTCACTCTCTCCAGCATTTATTGTTTATAGACTTTTGATAGCAGCCATTCTGATCTGTGTGAGATGGTACCTCATTGTAGTTTTGATTTGCATTTCTCTGATAATGAGTGATGTTGAACATCTTTTCATGTGTTTGTTAGCCAGCTGTATGTCTTCTTTGGAGAAATGTCTGTTTAGTTCTTTGGCCCATTTTTTTGATTGCGTCATTTATTTTTCTGTTATTGAGCTGCATGAGCTCCTTATATTTTTTTGAAATTCATTCTTTGTCAGTTGCTTCATTTACTATTGTTTTCTCTCATTCTGAAGGCTGTCTTTTCGCCTTGCCTATAGTTTCCTTCATTGTGCAAAAGCTTTTAATTTTAATTAGGTCCCATTTGTTTATTTTTGCTTTTATTTCCATTATTTTGGGAGGTGGGTCTTAGAGGATCCTTCTGTGATTTATGTCAGAGAGTATTTTGCCTATGTTTTCCTCTAGAAGTTTTATATTTTCTGGTCTTACATTTAGATCTTTAATCCATTTTGAGTTTATTTTTGTGTATGGTGTTAGAAAGTGTTCTAGTTTCATTCTTTTATAGGTGGTTGACCAGTTTTCCTGGCACCACTTGTTAAAGAGATTGTCTTTTCTCCATTTTATATTCTTGCCTCCTTTGTCAGAGATAAGATGTCCATAGGTGTGTGGATTTATCTCTGGGCTTTCTATTTTGTTCCATTGATCTATATTTCTGTCTTTGTGCCAGTACCATACTGTCTTGATGACTGTAGCTTTGTAGTATAGTCTGAAGTCAAGGAGGTTTGATTCCTCCAGTTCCGTTCTTCGTTCTCAAGATTATTTTGGCTATTTGGGGATTTTTGTGTTTCCATACAAATTGTGAAATTACTTTTTTCTAGTCCTGTGAAAAATACTGTTGGTAGCTTGATATGGATTGCATTGAATCTATAGATTGCTTTGGGTAGTATACACATTTTCACTATGTTGATTCTTCCAATCCATGAACATGGTATATTTCTCCATCTATCTGTGTCATCTTTGACTTCTTTCATCAATATTTTATAGTTTTCTCTATATAGGTCTTTTGTTTCTTTAGGTAGATTTATTCCTAAGTACAGGCCACTTCATGCAAAGAGTTGACTCATTGGAAAAGACTCTGATGCTGGGAGGGATTGGGGGCAGGAGGAGAAGGGGACGACAGAGGATGAGATGGCTGGATGGCATCACTGACTCAATGGACGTGAGTCTGAGTGAACTCCGGGAGTTAGTGATGGACAGGGAGGCCTGGCGTGTTGCGATTCATGGGGTCGCAAAGAGTCAGACACGACTGAGTGACTGAACTGAACTGAACTGATTCCTAAGTATTTTATTCTTTTTGTCTCAAAATGAATGAAATTGTTTCCTTAATTTCTTTCTTTTTTTCTCATTGTTGGTATATAGGAATGCAAGGGATTTCTCTGTGTATTAATTTTATATCCTGCAACTTTACTATATTCATTGATTAGCTCTAGTAATTTTCTGGTGGTGTCTTTAGGGTTTTCTATCTAGAGGATCATGTCATCTGCAAACAGTGAGAATTTTACTTCTTCTTTTCCAGTATGGATTCCTTTTATTTCTCTTTCTTCTCTGATTGCTGTGGCTAAAACTTCCAAAACTGTGTTGAATAGTAGTGGTGAGAGTGGGCACCCTTGTCTTTTTTCCTGACTTTAGGGGAAATGCTTTCAATTTTTCACCATTGAGGATAATGTTTGCTGTGGGTTTATCATATATGGCTTTTATTATGTTGAGGTATGTTCCTTCTATGCCTGCTTTCTGGAGGGTTTTTATCATAAATGGGTATTGAATTTTGTCAAAGGCTTTCTCTGCATTTTTTATCAAGTAGATTTTGGCATTTTGGTTTCCTGTAATGCTGCTATGAAGTTCATATATAAGACTCTGTATGGATATGCTTTCATTCCTCTTAAGTGATAATCTGGGAGTAGAATTGCTGGATCGCAAGGTGTTGTCAACTGAAATAAAAAAAAAAAAAAGACCCAACCTAAAATTTGAGTTATGTTTTATTCAGTGGACAAAACTGAGGACTTAAGTTTGGGACATAGCATCTCCAATAACTCTGATTGCTATTGGAATGGTGGGGAGTCAGGATATATAGATTTTTCAACAAAGATGAAGGTGGTCAGAACTTCAGAAGATGACTGTTAATTAAGGAAAACCAGATTATCTCAAGTTAACCAATTTAGCACGTTTCAGAATATGGGAAGATGCAAGAGCCTAGGCTCATTAAAATCACTCCTTTCATATGCACCTCAGCTACCTGGAGCCAATATCCTGTGTTTTCTTGTCCTGAATTTTCTTAGGATGCACCATGGGGGAGAGGGTGACTGCTGTGTGACAAATTGATAGCAGGATTATATTTTATCCTGAGTTCTCTCAGGGCTTATCATCAGGGCAGGCATAACATGATGGCTTGATGGCTGCAACATCCTTTGTTTACTAATATGGCAGGCAACGTTTTTCATTTACATTCTCTATGTATTTTTTTAAAGAAATTATCTGTTTTCCAAAGAGGTTGAACCATTGGCACTTTGTGAGAAATCTGGTTCCACCATATCCTAAACAATTAGTTTGGTAGTAGTATTTTCCTTTTCAATCCGAATTGAAATGGCCTTAAAATGGCCTTAAGAAAAAACCTTAAAATGACTTTTTTCTTACTTTTTACCCCTCTGAACAGAACCTGCAGTTCAGTGGAGAGGTGAATGCTAATGTAAATACCCGGTAGACAACAATAGATCATATGTTCCCTATGTACCATCCCTAGAACCTAGCACAAAACAAGCATGCCGTAGGTGCTTTCTGGAGAGTCATTAAAGAGTTCATAAGACTGTCTTCTCTACCATGGTCAGATCTGTGATGTGGGGAGAAAGCTTTTAGTGTTCTGTGAGGAGTGATTCAGATTGTGCAAGAATGTGAGAGACCACGTAGGAGACCAGTCCAGGCAAGAAGCAAGGATGGCTTTGGGTGGTTATCAGGATGTATTCAAGCAAACTATCAATAACAAAGATAGGTGGGAAAGGAAACCTAGCATTATGTCTGGTACACAAGTGGAACTCAAATACTTGTTCTGAGTGGTGATGGAGGAGGAAAGGGGAAGAAGAATCAAAAGTTAAGTTTTACATGTAAATCAAAGAATCAAAGTTTTATGCTTTCCCAGTGGTATTAGTGAGAATCCAGATAGACTAATGGCAACCCATTCCAGTATTCTTGCCTGGAGAATCCCCATGGACAAAGGAGCCTGGCAGGCTACAGTCCATAAGGTCACAGAGTCCAACAGTATGAAGCGACTTAGTGCATACACACAGGTAGACTAAACTTCCTCCCAAAATGTGTCGGCTCCTACTTAAAATATCTCTGGACACTTAAAGTCATGTCTAGTTAGCAGTATTGCTCTCATAAAACTGGATGCTTCCCTTTTGATCAAGTAATATTCATGATAATTCCTTTCTAAACCCCTCTCTAAAATTCATTTCCATATTTTAGGTATAATAATTACTATCAAGTGACAAATGTCCTTTCCATAATTTTTTTAAATAACATCAGCTTAAAATGATCAATTCTGAGACATTTCTGAGAAATGAACTATTTCATTTGATGTATACTATAATTCCTTAGTTAAGAATAGACAAGATAATTGAAATGGACTAATAAGCTCTAGTTTATAAGCTTAAATTTGATTTCCCTGGCACGGATCAGATAGAGTTGATTATTCAGTGTGCAAAAGATAGGATTGAGCAGGTTTTCTGATTGTGATGCTGGTTGCCTATGTAATAGTAATCTGCCCTTGCCTGTGTGTATATTTAGAGCGCAATTCATAGGAAACAGAAAATGGCCTTCACTAGCTGGAGGTCTCAAGTCTAATCTTATTAGCCTAGAGTTATACTCAATATCTGACTGACGAATATTTCCTGCCACATGAATAAACAAAAATATCACAGTCCTCAGCAATTGCAGCCTTCCAATGTGAGCTGGTGGAGAAGGAAATAGCAACCCACTCCAGTATTCTTGCCTGGAGAATCCTAGGGACCAAGGAGCCTGGCTGCTGTCTACGGGGTCACACAGAGTTGGACACGACTGAAGTGACTTAGCAGCAGCAGCAGCAGCAATGTGAGCTGGTGAATCCTCAGAACTCTGGGCTGGAAGAAGCACAAGCTGGAATCAAGATTGCCAGGAGAAATATCAATAACCTCAGATATGCAGATGACACCACCCTTATGGCATAAAGTGAAGACGAACTAAAAAGCCTCTTGATGAAAGTGAAAGAGGAGAGTGAAAAAGCTGGCTTAAAGCTCAGCATTCAGAAAATGAAGATCATGGCATCTGGTCCCATCACTTCGTGGGAAATAGATGGGGAAACAATGGAAACAGTGTCAGGCTTTTTTGGGGGGCCTCCAAAATAGCTGCAGATGTTGATTGCAGCCATGAAATTAAAAGACACTTACTCCTTGGAAGAAAAGTTATGACCAACCTAGATAGCATGTTGAAAAGCAGAGACATTACTTTGCCAACAAAGGTCCATCTAGTCAAGGCTATGGTTTTTCCAGTAGTCATGTATGGATGCGAGAGTTGGACTGTAAAGAAGGCTGAGCACCAAAGAATTGATGCTTTTGAACTGTGGGGTTGGAGAAGACTCTTGAGAGTCCCTTGGACTGCAAGGAGATCCAACCAGTCCATTCTAAAGGGGATCAACCCTGGGTGTTCTTTGGAAGGAATGATGCTGAAGTTGAAACTCCAGTACGAAGGGCACTCAAAAAGCAGAAGAATACCTGTGATCTAGTAGCTATCAGACCACCATAGCCACTCCAAGTGAATGCCAAGGAAGCTCAGGATGTAAAAACACAGGATACTGGCTCCATATAGCTAAGATGCACATAAGAGGAATGATTTCAGTGGGCCCAGATGCTTGTGTATTCCAATACATAGAAAAACACTAAATTCCTTAATTTGGAATATCTGGCTTTCATTAACAATAATCTTTCGATGTTCACACTTTGTTGCAAAATTTCTGTATAACCAGGTTGCCTCCTTGAAGCAGTTCTGTCAGGGTTACTGGAGATGTGTCTCCCAGCTTTGAAGTCCTAAAAATTCCCATCGAAAAAGACATAACTCTCAACTTTAAGGCTGTGAATATTTTTTAATTCAACAAGACACTGTGCAGATTAGTACTTTGCCTCTACAGTCTTCTAGCAGATCATAGAACTCTGTTGGCAAAACTTGTGAGACTATTCCTAAAGACAGCAGACATTTATGGTATCTCCTGTATTTTAAATACTTCTATTCATCTGTCATCTGAGCTCTCTTCTAGAGATAAGAAATTATTAATATCATTAGCATAAAATAACTGGGAAAATATGAGTTTTAATTGACTAATATTGCCATGAAGAACATAGATACTAAAAATAGAGAATAATGGCCCTTAACTGAGCTTAATATGTAGGGCATTAAGGAGACTTGACCAAGGAAGTCTGTAAAACTAGGGATAAAACAAATAGCAGGTTGTAAAATTTTAAGCTCTTTGTAATGAACCATACTATACCAAAACCTCGACCAGAATATTTAGAGAGTAGCATCATGGAAATGGCTTTGGGCTTGAAGTTAAGAAATATGAATCTATGAGATGTCTTTGCAGGACAGGTTTTATAGAAAGTATATGTTGAATATTATTAAATCCAGATTTTTACTGGACTATTAGCTATACAGAACAAAGAGGACTGATGTGGAAGCATAGGATTTGGCTGGGGAAGTGGAAAAAATATGACAGTCTTACCAAGCATCTGCCCTTGGGGCACAGAAGAGCAAAGATTACCTATTAGAAGAATTCCATGTTGGGTGAAATTGTACAGTTGATTTACTCAGTCATATGTTCAGATCAGATCAGATCAGTCGCACAGTCGTGTCCGACTCTTTGTGACCCCATGAATCGCAGCATGCCAGGCCTCCCTGTCCATCACCAACTCCAGGAGTTCACTCAGACCCACGTCCATCCAGTCAGTAATGCCATCCAGCCATCTCATCCTCTGTCGTCCCCTTCTCTTCCTGCCCCCAATCCCTCCCAGCATCAGAGTCTTTTCCAATGAGTCAACTCTTCGCATGAGGTGGCCAAAGTACTGGAGTTTCAGCTTTAACATCATTCCTTCCAAAGAAATCCCAGGGTTGATCTCCTTCAGAATGGACTGGTTGGTTCTCCTTGCTGTCCAAGGGACTCTCAAGAGTCTTCTCCAACACCACAAGTTCAAAAGCATCAATTCTTCGGCGCTCAGCCTTCTTCACAGTCCAACTCTCACATCCATACATGACCACAGGAAAAACCATAGCCTTGACTAGACGAACCTTTGTTGGCAAAGTAATGTCTCTGCTTTTCAATATGCTATCTAGGTTGGTCATAACTTTCCTTCCAAGGAGTAAGCGTCTTTTAATTTCAATAAGACTTGCCCTTAAGTATCACTGTCTTGTTCAGCAATTGGCTAAGATCATCACATACACAATAAAACCTCAGTTCAAAGATTAAGATGAATCCTGAAGAAGTTACTAACAAAAGTTTCCAGGTACTTTTTGCAGCTGTCTTGAATTATCCTTGTTTGAAGGGAACTTGGTGCATCCACAAACATTGTGATACCAGCATATACCAACCATGAGTGCTAGTTTGATTAGGGCTATAGACTTATGTAAGCCTGATTTTTAATTTTTCTTCAGAAAAAATAATACACATTAACATAACCGTATATAATTACATTACAGAAGGCATTGGTCCGCTAGTTTTTTGTTTGTTTGTTTGTTTCTGTTGTTTTGTTGCTGTCATTTAGCCCCAAAATACTTAATTTAGAAGGATGACATCATGCTATGGTATTGAGTCAGGAGGATTACTCTATAATAGATTAATAGGAATACTTTTCTCAGACAAGGGAAATCAAAGGATGCTCGGACAAGGGGATAGGAGTAAACAATGGCACCAGGTGAATGAAATTCAGGTGGCTAAATGTGACGTTTTCCACAGTGGTATATTCTGTAATAAACTGACCAGAGCCCCAGAGTGTACAGCTTGTGGTGGGCCAGGTGCTCTGGACACAGCTGTACCTCCAAGGCAGTGACAAAAGTCCAAAAAGATTGGCTACTTGTTTCAGATCCTTCTGTGTGACCTGCTTCTGAGCATGGACCTGCCACTGGCTGGAGCATATAGGATTTTGAAACGTATAAGTGTCCAAAGAGGGAGAAGCTCTAGTAGTGGAGAGTTTCTTGGGGTAGAAGTCTGCCAACCAGAGTGGAGAATCTCATTTTCTATAATGCAAAGGTAATAGAACATCGTTCAACATATTACTGAATTTCTCACTTCTTTTAGATGAAAGTGAGTGTGAGCTGAGTGACTGTTTGGGATGTAATTGAATGGACACAAGAAGGGCATCAGGAGATCTAACTTTGTGCTTAATTCTTATTCTATCTTCTTTAATGATCCTAAGTTAATCCTTTTCTCACTTGATTTCATTAGAAGTTACTTGTTCTATTTAAACTAGTATTTTATTATAAAGTCTTTTAATTTAAGTGATAATAGTTAACCTTGTAGGAATGTTTGGAAGAAGGCTCAAGAACACTTCCAGGGTTTGGTAATGTTCACTTCTTCTGAATGGCAATTACATGGATGTATTAACTTGGGTAGGAAATTCATCAAGTTATATCTGTGCTTAAAGAAACAAACAAACAAACACCACCAGTCTAGTAACGATCTTAAATCCTTACCGAACAAAAGGTCAGATAAAAGTATATTTCTGTCTATCCTGCTTTGTGGTCATAATCGTAGGGGTTACCCATTTCCAGAAGAAATCTGAGATGAAAAGTAACTGCTGGTAGAAGAATAACAATAGTAACCTCAGCATTAGACCAGAATGGTCCATTCTTGTAGTTAATCCTTATTTAAATAATGATTTAATGTGTTTTTTTTTTCTTAAATAAGACCTGAATACTTCATTGTTAAATTGTGTTGAGGCATTATGTATTTAATAAATTTTAGGCATTAGCAGAAAGCTATAGTTAGTTATCAAGACCTTAGAATCTTAGCAGCCATATTATCGCTCTGTGGTGATATTATTTCACATCACCATGAAACAGCTTATTAAGCTTGTCAGAACAGAGAGACTAGAGCATATGAACCAGATTGCAACCTATCTTGTTAGAACAGATCACATTTAGATAAATGTAGCCCTTCATTTGTCATTAAACCAAAATTTCACTTATACTAGGTCTGTGTTTTAAAATGAGAGTGTTCAAAATAGTTGACGGTTAGGAAGAAGGAACTCGTATATTTTTGACACTGAACTCTGGTGGTTTCAGGCCATAAAATTAGAGTTAGGACCCACTGAAATATGGTCATATTGAATCCCTCCTCTTGAAGAAATGGAAGAATGAATTGGAAATTTTGAGATACAGTCCCTTGAACAAAATTGACAGCAAAGAATATCCTATAAATATCAGTGCCAAAAGGGCTAAGTTAGACTGCTGTTTTAGGAGAGGAATCATAAGGGTATAAATTATACAACCATTTTGGAGAGTTATCTGGAAAAACTTAAAAAAATGAAGTTATATGCAGGCTAAGAGTCAGCATTTCTACTACTAGACATGACTACATCAAGTGTACACAGATGTTTCATTCCAACATGGTAGTAACAATAGAATTAGGGTTATTTCCAGTTTTCATTAAAAACAGAAAAAAACATTGTGTGATCATAAAAAGAATACTAAAACTAGTGGAAATGAGTGCAATAGAAAGACATGACTGAACATGAATTTACCTTACAGACATTTATTGGTGAAAAAGCAAGTTGTAGACACTGGGTAAAAATATTTCATAAAGCTTAAAAAACATGGAAGAGGAATGTCCTATATTACAGGAATCCACATATGAGTGGGAAAGAGATGAATGGGAATGATAAACATCAGACTTGTTATAGCAATTACCTCTGAGAAATTGAGGGACAGGTGCACAGTTTTGCAATGAGTCCAATGTATATGGTTACTCATTAGTTGTTTTGCTTTTTTGTTTGTGTGTCAAATATTTAGAAAGTCTGGAAAGATCAAATTTGTATTTCTTTACTTATCCATTTACCCACATACTCATTCATTATTTGTAGCTTCTACTTTGGGTGCGTACGTGTGTGTGTGTGTGTGTGTGTGTGTGCGCGCGCGCGCGCGCACACACACTCACTCAGTCGTGACC